>NC_135561.1:12987960-13185460 GCF_964340395.1 Glandiceps talaboti
ATCCATCCCTTTTATAGCATCATCAAATAATTACCGACACAGAAACTCTACGGTTCAGGTATTTTAATATGAGAATATTAGCACTATTGTAACTACAAACTAAAAATGTTGGAAGTTTGTTTCCTTGATGTATCCAAGTGGACAAAATTCAAATAATTTTATCGATTTTGAATAATTCGTGACGCCTATAATGAGCGCCTGTTGATGTTCAAAATTGGGAAATTTTAACATTTTTTGCACGTCTTCCTGCATATGGGTATGCCCATCAGTCACATTACACGTCTTTGGTCATCTGTTCGTGTTTTTATTTAAAACAATACACCAGTGACACAGTACACTTTAATTAACACTAGGAAGTTGACATTTGATTATAAATGAAGGCATTAGTGCTAAAATGGCCTAAGGACGAAAATTACATTTTTGATAAAAAGGTTAAAATTGAATTTCTGACAGTATAAACCCTTATAGCCCTGTCAAATTTAAATCATTGTTTTTCCCTATTATCAGTCCACCCTGGGCAATATTTGATGAGATCGGAGAAGAAACAGTACATTTTCGGAAAATGACATCGGGGACGTTGGGAAATGTGTCATTTTTAGAGAATGACAAAGATAAACGTTTTCCCACCAGAACCTTTTGACTATGAGCCAACTTTAATTGGTGATTTTGCCTACTTGTGTTTCAAAATAAACGTTGGCCTTTTGTGAGATCAGAAACTACTCGCTAACAAAATTACAATTGTTAAATTTAAGTGACAAATTAAAGAGAAACAGTCCGAAAACAACTTTCAAATTTCCGAAAACATGAGAATTCAAGATATTTTCAGTGGAAAAAGTAAAAATAAATGCCAAACTGTGTCCTAATAAACATTTAGGAAAATGATAAAAAAAATTCTTTCCCTCATTATAAACTTTCCTTTCATTGATATTTCATAGCAATTAACGTTAATTTTTCCACATCTCACAAGAAATACTAAGTCTATAAATATAATTAAACAAAATAAGTCTGAACAAAACTCTAATTATTTTCACAGATTATTGGGTTAAATTTAAAATTAGTTATTACCGTGTATCATAGCTATAGAAAATGCTGGAATTTGCGGGGCCATACTTCAAAATTTCACGCTAAAACAATGGAAATATCCAAATATGGTTTCTAAACAATAATTTTTGATATAAAGTTTATGGCTTTAGTGTCTCTTCTTGAAAAGTACGTTAATCTTGCTACAAATGTGGATAAAACATATCATTTTTGGTATTTCCCATATTTTCCTAGTAAAAACTTTCTTGCAAGGGTGTCACCCATCCCTGCAAGAAAGTTTTGGAAGGGGAACAAACCCATCCTATAGTAAAAAAATTCTTGCAAAGGTGTCACCAATCCCTGCAAAAAATTGCCTGCATGGCAACGCCAATTATTGAATGCTTCCAAGTTAACATAAATGCCACGACAAATCTGCATAAGCCGTATAGGGAAAAATTAAAAACTTTCATTATGTCAGAAATTTTGTCATATTACTATGGGAAATCTTTGAAATTGTATTTCATAATGTGAGTTCTGATTATTTTCATCAAAATTCGTTGATTAGTCAATACACGAAACTAATTTTTACCAGAATAGGAAATTTCTGGGGGGGGGGGGGGGGGGAATCATTCATGAAATAAGTGTTCTGAAAAATACAGTTTTCCTATTAAAATTTGGAAAAATACCTTCTTTTCGGAAATTGGAATCGTTGTCGTACTGATGAGAGTAGAATTAGGACCCTTTTGCAATAGCCTGGATAAGAAATCATGGTAAGTAATATAATTTGGAATTTATGAATGCCTGTTTGAAATATTTATCCTCGAAATTTTCTCTCAAAATATCAATTTTGGCACGTACGACCTTTATAATAATACTCGTAAAGGATACAATCGTGTACTTGACATATGCATATTATTCTAAATTTACCGGCACAGAACAGAACAAATAATGAATTTCTTGGCATAGAAACAACCATCACCTAAACCCATTATATATATATATATGTGTAACTTTAATGTATCTTTTACAAGGGCGATTCTTAACTTTATATTTGTTATAAAATAATTATATAATTTCATCACTGTCATATGTACTAGGAAGCAATTCATGCCGCAAAACAGCGCATGCTGCGTGATTCGTGGACTCACATTTTCCATGTGATGACAAATTCCGTTTCAGTAACTTACTATTTAAATACAGAAGAGCGTTTCAATATTCGAACTTCGATTTGTGTAAGATAACACCAAAGGTAACAACTCAGAAATATTCATTGTTACAATTCTAAACGTTCTCTTTCTGTTTTGTTTTGTTTTGATGATTTAATTTATCTGTATACTTCATAAATACAACTCAATAAGTGAATAAATATATTAGGTGAAACAAGTATGTATGTTAAACTGCTGTTTAGTGTATGCCTTATCAAATTTGAGCACACATTGTATTCTGTCACGTGCTGGATAGAATCTTTAATATCGAATCCATTATTATTCTCGCGCTATTTTTATGCAAACCATAAGTCTGGTCGATCCATTATTATTCTCGCGCTATTTTTATGCAAACCATAAGTCTGGTCGATGAAAAGAAATGAAATTGACAGTATTTATCTTTTCAGTCTTTATAGACTAATATAAAACCTTGTTAACGGTACAACGTGTTTATTTGCTTACCCAACATTTCGAAAAACATTACACATTCACTTATACAAACATAAGTAATATTTACCTTGTTTTGGAGAGAATATTTCCGTGTCGCTAATTTATCTGTCTAGTTAATAGTGTGAATTATGTATCCTTTTCTCTAGAGCTATCAAAGATAGATATTGAATCACAGTATAGATACTTGTGAAAAGTATGTTTGGAGTGCATATGCTGCATGGAAATTGATATTTAAGAGCAAATAGCAATATAGTCTGGACTACCAGCTTAGGATACTAATCAATCGTGCCAGGCTTTCGTGTTTCCAAGATAACTAGGGACGAGCTGATGAACTCATAGTTTATGTAAATAAACAGAAAACGACACCTAACATGTTTAGCATACTTTGTATGACATAAAATATTACTACATAGCATCGACAATCAATGATTACGAAAATGTTTTCACCGTTGATGGGTTGGATGAAATGTGTAATTATTTACAATACTTGCACGACTTCGTTAAATGATTCATCTGACACATTGTTGTATCACAACAACGTTGTTCGCATACTGTGATTTCGAAATACCATAAACTTAGTTCTGGTATGGCAGACAATAATAGACTGGATATCAGTGGAATATATATAACCTACTTAGGTACGTGTTTTACTGATATCACAACAACATCAAACAAGACAGACTGCTTCATCGTTAGACCTGTAAAGGTAGGCACTGCATTCATCTGTATCTGTTGACAAAACTTTCCTCAGGAGTTTCTTTTACAAAATCGAGTCTGATGATCGATAATTGCTGGTTGATAATTTTAACAGAAATAACATCGCCGCATCAATCATAGTATTTTTAAATTTTGTGCTCAAAGTTTAGAATATAGGATGAAGAAATACTACTTAACATTTGTTTCTTCTAGAGTAATGCGACAATGATTTATATGGAATACGACTTGCACTTCAAACTTTCAAAATATGGGTCTTCTTAACTTCTTAGTATTGACAAGCTATCGTTTATGTTGATAACTGGGACTTTGATAACAGTGAGTAGAAATATAAAACAAAACAGAACGTTACAAAAACAAACACAAAATTAAAAACACAGTGAGTCAGGATTTAGAATAAAAGGAGACAAGTCTGGTTCTAAACACAAACAACCGCGAAATTTGTCAAATTCTACAAATTTGTATTTCAGTATACCAAAATGCAGAAAGCGATAATAGCAATGATACTGGTAGCATCCTTTGTGATCCTGTACTCAACAGATGTTACTGAGGCACAAGGTGGTGGTGACGGCGGGGTAGGTTACTCTCCAACTGTACATAATTTGTTTTTTGTACATACATACATACATACATACATACATACATACATACATACATACATATATATATTATATATACATACATACATACATACATACATACATACATACATATATATATTATATATACATACATACATACATACATACATACATACATATATATATTATATATACATACATACATACATACATACATACATACATACATACATACATACATACATACATACATACATATATATATTATATATACATACATACATACATACATACATACATACATACATACATACATACATACATACATACATACACACACACACACACACACATACATACATACATACATACATACATACATACATATATATATTATATATACATATATATATATATATATATATATATATATATATATATATATATATATGTGTGTGTGTGTGTGTATGTGTGTGTGTGTGTGTGTGTGTGTGTGTGTGTGTGTGTGTGTGTGTGTGTGTGTGTGTGTGTGCATCAGGGGAAGAGGAGGTCCGAATCCAGTGGCTTGCGTTTCAGGGCCATACATTTATTTCTGCTCAGACTATTACTTTCTGACGTCGACTAGGCAGTCAGAGTTATGAAAACATATCTTCACAACCTTGGCGTTACATGATATTTTATTGAGTTTTTTTTTCTTATTATACGCTAATAGTAGTATTATGAATTTAAATGTATTTGTTGTAAAATTATAATATATTCTCGCTATCAACTATAGGAGTAGCAGACTAACGAATATAACAAAGATTTTACAATTCCCTCTTTATTTAAATGGGGCTTATCAACTCTGTGTGTTGTATCAGTTGTTCATTATGCTCATTGATACTACGTTGCTACCAGCTTCAGTATTTACATATCTATGTATGTGATAATTCGTCTTTGGATGTTTTACACAATGTACTACAAAATACGAAAATAAGCAAGCCAAATACATAAAGTATATATATGGATAAACCATTGCATGATGGATGTCATTTATTATATTATTTCATAGCCTATAATCTAATTTACATTTCTGATGAAATTCCTGACCTACTTTATCATGTCTCATATTTTGCAGTTTGGAAACAACTTTACTATCTCGATACAACTGAACGGAAACGGTGATATTTTGTCATCGTGTAACCAACTATCGACCTTATTGTGTGGGAATGACGACGGCGATAACAGCGGTCATGGCTCTCATAGTGGTGGTGATGTCCCACCACATTGATCTCTTACATAACGTATACGAATGTTAATGATGAACATGACAGATAACTAAACGTTTACTTTTAATTAGTTGATAATATCAGCATACAAATAAACTCATATGAATGAATAAACTACTTGCATTGAATTTACCTTCTTCTCTGCGTTTTTTGTGTGTAACTCTTCCTTTGATAATCTTTTCTCTAAAACATGTTTATCGTGTCAGTATAGTCTTTCACGAAATGTCCCTTGTCTTACAGAATCAAACCTCTCCATGTGCGATGTCTTTGTGTGTCAGTAAGTGTTTAAATATGTGTTTGTTCGTTAGTATGTGTGTATGTTTGTCAACGTGTATGCATGCCATGCAGTGGCATGTATGTATGTATGTATGTATGTATGTATGTATGTATGTATGTCGGTGCGCACGAGTATGTGCATCGAAGGATGACGGGAACAGCAAACCTCTGGAGTAGAGAGATTAAAGTACATGGTATATTAACAGGTGATTTTTGGAGGCGTTTATCTAATTCAAAAATATTAAATATGGTGAAATATCTACAGAACCCTTAACCAATGAGAAAACGATATGAGCTGACTCTATCAGTGCATTTTCACATTTCAACAATTTTGGGAATTTCCTGCAAGCATTAATAAGGCTTTATGGGAGACAAGGATTTTCCCCATTAAATGGCTGAACGAATGTCAAGTGCAGTAGTGTAACGTTACTCGGGTTTCTCTTGTACCCGTCATTATCATATAATCACTGCATTTCAGTCACTCCAGATCTGGTGGGAGGTACCATCTAGAATTGGGAGTTCTTGGATATTCAAAGGGAAAAGGGGACTCACAACTATCAAGCTCTAACTTCCTTCCATTTATTTAGCTAACCGACGGTTTTAGTGAACCTCAGGTATACACATGATTCCCTCAATTTCTATTCTTTGGAAATGATGCCATCTCCTACAATGACATAATGTCGTCAATTAGCACAAGTTGTCTTTCCCCGTATATTGTAAACTTATCATCATATTGAGTGCGTAATGATGAAAAGGTCCGTATCTCATGTCTATGGCATGTCAACAGACTCGTCTTCTGTCAACACTATCTCATATCAAGACGTGTGTTCATATTACAACATAGTCTCTCATTTAATTAAAAAAAAGTTATTAAAAGCTTTGTCAACTATTTCCAGTGACAGGAGAAAGTACTGCGTCGACACTTCGATCACAGCAGATTTGCAGTAATGTACGCCGTGACAGGGCGCCCTCACACATCAGTTAGAGTTGAGGCCGGTGATGGCGGATCGACACTACGTATTTAATACAGCCTACTTTGTACGTAGTATAAACATAAATGTGTGTACTTTGGTAATATAGCCAGAAGTCCGACTTTGTAATGTGTCACAGTAGCAAATAAGTCTGACTAAACTTTTCTTCTGAAGCTCAAAATCTAGCTCTACCACACTACGCTTTTCATATGACATGACTGCCCTTAGGCCAAATACAAACCAGATTTAAACTGAATGCCTCCCTTAAGGGAATCACTAATTATGCAAATAACTCATTAAACTAAAGCAACTATGGTAACAGGCTTTGTTTTTTGGACAAGCGTGCTTTCTTAGGTTAATGTATGTAAGAGTGTATGATACTGCTTAATGCAGTCTAGATATAGCCTAATTACCGAAAATCATTTACTATGCAAATTATTCATTAACACTGTAAGGTACATCAACTAACTTTATAGGACATACACAATTTGTTATGGTTAATGTATGTACTGATCAGAATTGTATTGAAATTGAAGCATGCAGTTGTAAGATATAGCCTACTTACCAAGAATCATTAATTAGGCAAATTATTCATTAACACTGAAAGGTACACTAACAAGCTTTACAGGACATATGTGATTGTTATGGTTAACGTGTGTACTGAATTACATTGGAATTGAAGTATGTATTCTTAAGATATAGCCTAATTATCGAAAATCATTAATTATGCAAATTATTCATTAAAACTGTACAGTGCATCAACAAACTTGATAGGACATATGTGTTTTCTTATGATTAACGTATGTACTAAATTATGTTGAATTTGAAGTATGTATTCTTAAGATATATAGCCTAATTACTAAAAATAATTAATTATGCCAATTATTCATTAACGCTGTAAGATACATCAACGAATTTTATAGGACAAATGTATGTTGTTATGTTTAACGAATATACTAAATTATATTGAAATTGAAGTATGCAGTCTTAAGATAATGCGTAATTAGTTGATTTCATTAATATGCAAATTTCTCTAATTAGACATTAACAGATCTGGCTCAAAACCTACTCAGGTCTAGCTATTACCCTAAAGATTATATATCCCAAATTTCGTTACAATTGAGTCAGCCGATTTTTAGAAACAGACAGACAGACAGACAGACAGACAGACAGACAGACAGACAGACAGACACACACACACACACACACACACACACACACACAGACAGACATTCCCCTTTTAATACCGTACCCTTACGGGAGGTAAAACTTGTGTTTTCGGTAACCTGTCCGACCCTAGTTTTAAAAAAATTTTGTACATTCAAAAATGACAATTGTTGAAAATTAACTTCTATTTCCGTGTGAATATTCTTGCAAAAAATTTCTTTGGTTAATTACTTTTTTAAAATCTCATTCCAGAGAAATCGAGTCTTTCAAAATGTTGAATTTGTTGAAGTTTGTGAAGTACAGAGTCTGTATATTGTGTTTGTATACTTTATATGTAAATGTCTTCATTTACAACTCATCAAACTATCACAGAGGTATTGTGACCAATGAATATCTTGTCTTTGGGTTGAAGCATTATCTCAACACCAATTTCTTATTTTAATAAAATGAATGTCCGACCTAAATACCCTGTCTCCTGAAGTCATGTTATCGCAAACAAACATTTTATATTTATTTTTTGCATTGCCTTATCAACAAGTATGTTTTCTCATAAGAGTAACTATAAGACAAACATCGTGACTGGCCTTCATTATCTCTTTAAATTCATGTCTTTAAGAACTGTAGTGTTAATATTTGAAACGGCTATGGCAGACAATTTGCCCTTTCCTTTTACATACATGACTATTATATATATAAAGATATATTCTTGCAGTACTAAAACTTTGAATAAACATGTGGTATCACGAAAACTACACACTTACACAAAACGTGACCATGACACACTTCATGAAGGGAGAAAGTCTCATTATAATACATGTTTACTTTATTCGTATCACATGATTTTTTTACACACAAACATGTATACTCTGCAATTGATATTTTAAGTCGCACGGGATATTTGTCAGATTTGTGGGACAAAACCCATGTAGTTTCATCGCCGATGAGAGAGAGAGAGAGAGAGAGAGAGAGAGAGAGAGAGAGAGAGAGAGAGAGAGAGAGAGAGAGAGAGAGAGAGAGAGAGAGAGAGAGAGAGGGGAGGGAGGGAGGGAGGGAGGGAGGGAGGGAGGGAGGGAGGGAGAGAGAGACCTTCACTAATCCAAACTAGTTATCTAAGCATATCTTTACTACACATATAACAATATTACAATGTACTACAAAACATATTTGTTACATTCCACTATCACCGATACACAGTGTGTTAATGTTTGTTTTACAATTATAGACGTAATAAAAATTCCAAAGTGTAGTTAACTAGTTACCAGTGTACAACACAATTTATAAGTCGCTCCTTCGTCATATGCGTTGGTAGGCTGATGGAACGTGAGCCAAGATAGGTTTTTATCAAATGAATTTATCATAACCATCAACGTTTTGTGGTTAATACCATTAAAATATTAATTATGAGGCCCAATACGACGTGCACGATTTTCATATGGGAGACTTCTTTGTCTGTCTGTCTGTCTGTCTGTCTGTCTGTATGTATGTATGTATGTATGTATGTATGTACGTACGTACGTGTGTACGTACGTCTGTCTGTCTGTCTGTCTGACTGACTGTCTGGTATGTATGTATGTATGTATGTATGTATGTAATGTGTGCGATGAATGAGTGTGATAAATATCCTAGCGTCTGCCAAAAAAATCGAATGTAAAGGATGATAACCTCTTGGGCAACAAAACAAAGCAACGTTACCAAACATATATAAATACCAACAAACTATGATAGTGCAGGAATACAGGAATGTTGAATTTGAACATTTGTGCTATATGACAAATGCATAGATGGGGCAAACGGTGGGGAATAATTGAATGAACAAGTGCAGATCGATATGTTCAAACGATGAGAATAAATCACAAACAGTCTGACAACCTGAATAATTTACTACATGTCAGCTTTACTGATCAAGTAACCACTGCATATTTAGAATGTACGCCAAATATATCGCGGAGAAAAAAACTCTTATCATCAATTGTTTTAATTTATATACTTCTTTGACAATGTCAGTGTAATAAATATTACTCCTAGCATAACATATACATAGTGCTTATCTGTTGTCTGTGAAAGAGACCTGTAACCTATAAAAAGACCTATGAAAGAGTTGAATCGATAGTTTCCTATAAAGTTTCAAACTATCAAAGACACAGTCAAAACACGAAGATTGGGGTACGTTTTCTCTTTGTATTATAGCAAATCGTCGTCTGGTTGACAAAGTTGACTACCAGATAATAGCTACATTTTGTCGTCTGTTAGGACAAACATCTTACTTACACTGTTGCCACTCATTTACAGCTTTCCTGTTTGATACAACCACGTGGAAACCAATAAGAAACTGGACATGCAACACTTTAATATAGCAAGATCGAATGAGTACAGTGTCTTGCTACATTTTGTCAGAGTGAAATGAACTACACATGCCACCATGCAGACCCCAAATGAACACGCAAAGGACATTTTACGCGCTCTTCACCGAGTGTTTGAACAGCATTGGCGCCCGAATGTCTGCATGGAGTTGTAATACATTTGAATGGGTTATTTCATTCAGACTAGATGTAGCAAAAATTGCGATCTTGCTCTTGAAGTATGACATATGCAGTTTCTTGTTGATTTCTACTTGGTTGTATCAAACAGAAAAGCTGAACGGTGTTGTTGAAATTCACTGTAGCTGGCCTAACAAAACCTTCCGAACATTGTCATACTTTCTTTACAAAAGCTAGCTACCATAGCAGACCTTCGCCATTTCACATACACTGTAACAAGGTATACTTCTATCAGGCATAATGTATCAAAAAATCAATTCAATTTCAGTCGTGGTGTACTAAGATTTATAAATGTTGGTTACATATATGTCAAGCCAGACAATACAGGGAAGTAAGTTTCATGGCGAGGCAGATGTCGACTTGTGTCTTTTTAATTAACTGGCTCATTCGTCAATCTATTGATGTTACCGAGGCCCTAAGTACTGACGCCAGTGGGGTAAGTCTAAACTCGTTTGTCAGATCTCTTTCTATTCATCATTCTGTGTGGTAGCCGAGTAGAAAGATATGATAGATTTCACAATTCAAGGGTTTATATGTTATATGTATATGTGTGTGTGTGTGTGTGTGTGTGTGTGTGTGCGTGCGTGCGTACGTACGTGTGTGGTTGTCCGTCTATCCCAGTCTAGCTAGTCGGTAGCTTAAAATAAACAAAATAGATGTCATACTGAGCCAAGTTGATGTGATGGCGTTGTGTAAACAGGGCAGCGCGTCGTCAGCTACCTTTTGGTATAAAAACATATAATGTGGAAATGAAAAATAATCATTAATTTTACAATGTATTTACAGCAATGATTTCGACAAAATGGCAAATATTTTAATCAAAGCCGTTTTCTAATATATTTGCCATTTTACCGGCGTATTTTTAATCTCCCGTAAGGGTACGGGAGGTATTAAAAGGGGGATGTCTGTCTGTGTATATGTCTGTGTGTCTGTGTATATGTATCTCCGTGTGTGTGTCTGCCTGTGTCATCATTTTCTTAAAAACGGCTGGCTCAATGTGTGGGGTAATGGCTAGACCTGGTTAGCTTTTGAACGAGATCTGTTCTTGTTAATCAGGGAAGTTTGCATATCAATGAAATCAACTAATTAGGCCATATCTTAAGAATACATACTTCAATTTCACTATAATTCAGTACATAGCATACGCTGACCATAACAATCGCATAGGTACTGTAAAGCTTGTTGATGCACCTTTCAGTGTTAATGAAATAATTTGCATAATTATTGATTCTTGGTAATAAGGCTATATCTTACGACTGCATATTTCGATTCAGTACACACAGTTTGATATTTCTATTTAAGAGTGTGATTAAGTATATGTATTTACCTGGTGGACATGCGTATTTTGGAGACTTGAAACTCCCAATACCAGATGTAAACTGAGCGCCTCCCGTAAGGGAAGCACCAATTATTAAAATAAAACTAAAAAAAAAAGTGAACCAAACAATACAATTCCAGTAACATAGATGAAATTACGCTGAAAAATAGCTATAGTTATGCTGGCAAGTCTCTATTACTGACACAACCCTCAACGAAGGGAAGGAAGGGACGACTCACTTCGTATGCAAGCAGGACTAGGGTTAGACTTAGAGTGAGTATGTTCGATTCCGCGGCTACCTCAGGAAAATCCATTAATTTACCGTTTGCCAGCGCCTCTATCCCCCTCGTTCTGATTTACTACAATATCTCTGTACTCTCCATGTTCTTAAATGTAAACTGAGCGAAGCGTCGCTTTCGACAAGACATGCTTAGCTACTGAAAGGTTCACACACACTAACCAAGCTATTGACGTTTATTTGGTTGGGCTTTCGCCATCACCAATCATTCATTTTGACAGCTCTTTCTGGTTGATAACAAACTCGATACTTCGATACAAACATCTTCCTGTTGGAGTCAATGTCTGTCTAATATACTCCGGATGTTGACTTTCATTACCATGTCTGTCTAATATACTCCGGGTATGGACTTTTCATTACCCGGATGGTATTTCTCATATTCTCAGCTCCCTGGATTTTGAAGCGGGAAGTTTGCGGACACCTGATTGGCTGATCGCCCGATTAATCACTGTCGCTTGACAAGTAACGCCCACGCCGGTGTACAAATAATATTCCACATATTGATCGATATGTATGGGAATGTGTTTTCAAAAAAACAAAACACCTCTGGTAATTACACTATAAGATATGTCGTGTCACTCTGCCCTCATCAGCCTCCTCTCTCACTGGGAGAAGTTGACCGATGCGATGCGCAAGAGTGGCCTGTCACTGTTTACCTTAAAGTGGCCACATGGATAATGATTGGGTATTTATTTGGGATTTTTAATTTATAAATAAATTTTACCATGAAAATCAATATGAAATAAGATATCCCAAATACTTGATTGTAACTCAATGAACTGCAGAAGATTGATAAATATGCAGAATTTTTTGTATTGTAGGTACAATAACATACATTCCACACACTTTGAGCTTTGTACACTGATTGAGCTACAAACACATACTTAGTCTATGTTGTTTCCCAAAGATTTTTGAAGTAGGAAGCCATGATAAAATTGCTTTGGAAATCAAAAATCAATAGCCAATCCTTATCCATATGGCCAGTTTCAAGACTACTCTGATAATATGCACACTACGTTTACAAAATGACAATATTGCTACTCGTATAAAAAAAAAAAATGTGCAATATTAAATGTTGATTTGAAAGGGGATCATATGGGTGACGAGCAACAGAAAAATACATGCATACAACACCAAGACATCTATAGTTCCAGATTTAGCTTCTGTAAACAATATTATTAACATCTTGATTAATAGACAAAAATAGTAATTTGATTAATATAGGATAAATGTATATTAAAGTATTATACAGACGTATAATAAACCATACAATAAGAGTTGTACAATCTTTGATATAAGTATCTGCATGTGATATGCAAGGCACTACATTATCATGACATTATCCTATATATTTCTGTGCAAATGAACATAATCCATCCGAATTATGCAGATGCTTCAATTGAAATGCTTTGCAATACTGATATATTTTCAAAATAAATTCTACAGGGACTTGATTCTTAGGACTAATGTAATTACAATTTCCTCTAAAGTGTTTGTTGAAAGAAATATACATAAACACATACTACAATTGCACTAATATTAATAATACAGTTAATTGTCTGGGATATATAAAGCTTGTTCCCAAAAAATCACATACCTCAAATTATTGTTTTCACTACATGTACAGTAACTCTAAATCTTATGACAAACACTAGTTGTTAATACAAAATATGATTATTATGGTGTATGTGTGGGGGTTGGGGGTTGTTCTTGTTGTTTGAGTGGCTATTTTACATTCTTGTGTATAAACAGATCTCAAAACAAACTATCAAAAGTCGTATCAAGTTATGGTTATGACAATTGAACTATCTAATCTTGATATCAGCTTTCATCAGCTAGTCTGTCTGTCTGTCTGTCTGTCTGTCTGTCTATCTGTTCTGCATGTATACTTGTCTGTCTATTGTCTGTCTGTCCATCCATCTGTTTGTTCTGCCTGTCTGTTGTCTATCTGGGTCGTGTCTGTTCTGCATGTCTGCATGTCTGTTCTACCTGTCTGTCTTTCTGTCTATTGGTCTACCTGTCTGTTCTGCATATCTGTTCTACCTGTCTGTCTGTTCTGCCTGTTAGGTCTGTCTCTCTGTATGTATGTATGTCTGTCTGTCTGTCTGTCCGTTTGTTTGTTTGTTGTCTGTCTGTCTGTCCATCTGTCTGTTCTGCCTGTCTATACATATCCATTCCAAATGTAGGAAAACTATAAAGTTTTCAATTTTTCACAATAGAGAGATTCTAAGACATCTTAATTTGACTTCTTTCTTCCCGGAATTAAAGCCCTCTCAAGTCTACTGAAAGGCACTTCAACAGTCGTGGCTATCAAGAAAGATACACCATAGATAATCACCCACATTCCAACAAACAGAGCAATCTATAAAAAGGGAAATAGAGATGATGTGGTAAGAATCGTCATATGCATTTCAATTGTTCTTGCTTACTTGCTTGCTTCTAAGATCTTGTTATAAACAAAAACTCTATAAAAAAAACAATATTCAGTAATAACATGATGGTTTTATGTTATGCAAATGAAGTAAAACAACAAACGGTTCCTTAAATGTAATCTGTGCAAACCCCCAAAATGTTATATTTTGCAGAAAACTTGTGCATCGAACAAATACAACCAACATTTTTCCTGGATTTTAACATATCCTCTAAGCACTATACTTGATGGTTGAGTTAATGTCACCTGTTAACAAACATATCTTTAAACATTCATATACATTATAGTCTTCACTTTAATATTCTATGACTGATGATAATATTACACAATCAAGCAACTTTTAGCCATGTCTGTACAATTCAGATTTGTTTTTGATAAAATTCAGACTGCATCGGATCACGTTTACTAGTATATTAAAAGATTTTAGGTGTAGCCATGTTAATCTGTATGCATTATTTAATTATTACATAATAAAGTACTGGTGATTGCTTGCACTGTCATGGGTACATATAAGTGGTATTGTGATCCAGTGAAGAGCAACACTAAAAATCTTATTACATATCTTCATGCAAATGATATGCAAATGAGAACATTATCATTCCTTGTACAAGAAGGCGTAGAACCACACAGTATCATTTTATGGAAATTAGCTGTTTTTGATTAACATATGTAATAGTAACAGAACCATATATCTCATGTGAACTCTATTATGGGTATTTTGAGGTATTTGCACTTGGCCTAGCTGTGGTTTTCTATTGCACTATCACTTGCTCAGTGCTAATGAAAATGTGGTGGCACAGAACACTGCAAGCACTCCTGCAATTACCCCACGTATGCCACATTTACACTAGCAATTCAATGAGTTCTGTCATAGTATTCTATCAAAGCACTTTGAGATTCACTGAGGCATAAGCTCGGCCTTCTTCAAATGTCAGAAATGAAACGAAAATGGGAATAAGACCTAATACAGATGTGGCAACCTCTCACTCTCTCCCATTTTCATTTTCCTGATATCGAACAATTATACTCCTTGGCCCAGAAAGCTTAATATGTACTATTATCAATGTAATTAATCTCACAGTGCTACAAGAAATAGTATATATGTTGTAATAATTTAATACTTACCATATGCGTAGTTGAATAATACAGCATATAACGAGAGCTACGAGTGTAGATTTGTATGATGGTTAAGTGAACTAAGTAGGCCACGTAATTCACTTTAACCAGTGGTAACCACACCCTCCAAGATAAGAAAGTATTGATCAACCCTGTGAATCAAAACAGAAATCAGAATATGCAATTAGTGACATTGAATCATTAGCTTGGAAATCATGAAAGAAGATGTTCACCTAATGAACAAGTGAAATTGTATCGATTTATACCACTTATTGCATTTAACAATCACTTGTATCACTTTTAACTTATATCAACATCGAATTACTAAGTTCATAATTGCCATATTGCTTTTTCAAACTGCCCTCTTGTGGTCATTCTGAGCACTGATCCTACCCTTCAAGCAATGGTATGCAGTAGTGACCCGGTTCATTACAAAATTGCGCCCTTAACTATTAAGGAAGTGGGGCTTCTTATCTTTCACATCATTGAATAATGTTTTTAAAAAAAACACATACATAAAAAAAAAACATTGAAACATTTTTTTTTAACAGAAAATTTGTGTCAAAAAACTGAAAACTTTAAATTAGTCATGCGGCTTTTATTTTGCACTTGTTAACAAAGTGTATCACCTTTATATAAAAAAATACCGCCAATGGCGTTGTAGCACAACTGTAGTTTTTAAAAATGTTTATCCATATGCTAGTCTATGTTGCTATGGGCGTGGTCTTGTTGCTAGGAAAATTTACATACATTTTTTGAATGTTTATTCAATTGTCTATTAAACCCAGTTGTTATCTTTGTGAAATACACCACCGTTTGGCTGTTGCTATGGGCGTGGTCATGGTTACTAGGGTATTTGCATACATTTTTTGAATGTTTATTCATCTGTCTTTCTATTCCTGTTGTTATCTTTGCAATATACGTGATTATTTGGCTGTTGTTATGGGCGTGGTCTTGTTGCTATGCAAATTTACATACATTTTTTGGATGTTTATTCAATTATCTATTAAACCCTATTGTTATCTTTGTGAAATACACCACCGTTTGGCTGTTGCTATGGGCGTGGTCATGGTTGCTAGGGTATTTGCATACATTTTTTGAATGTTTACTCACTTGCTTACCTGATGATGTTGTTATTTGACCAAAATATACTGCCATTTGGTTGTTGCTAAAGGGTGTGGTCATGGTTGCTAGGGCCAATTTTGTCAAAATGTTTTTAAGAAAATCTGCAGAATAACAGTTTCAGAAACATCTTGCCAAGTTTCAGACTAATTGACCAAGTACTTTTTGAGATATAAGTTTTTGACCAAAAATGAACATTTTTACACCTAATTTGCATATCACTCATGGAATCATGGTATGCTTAATATTTCTTCGTCCATACATCCCTAGATACATTCCCATTAAATTTCAGCCCAATCTGCTCAGTAGTTTTAGAATTAAAGATTTTTAACCAAAAAGACACATTTTTAGCCCTAATTTGCATATCACTGATGGAATCATCCCGTCATGAACAAATCTTACTTTACACCCCCTTAAGAATGTTCCCACCAAATTTCGCACCAATCTGCCCAGTAGTTTCTGAGTTTAAGTTTTTTGACCAAAAATCACATTTTTTGACCCAAATCACACACCTGTGATGCGATCATTTTGATTTGAACAATTTCCCAACTAGACACCCAAAGTAATGGACCCACCAAATATCGTGGCAATCGGTTCAGCGGTTTTTGACTTTAAGTTGTTTACACACACACACACACACACACATCCACACACACAGACAGACAGACGCTGGGCGATCCCTATAGCACTACTGAACAAGTTCAGTTGTGCTAAAAAAACGTAACTACTCTTCAGAGTCTACATACATGTATATTATTCTGCATCTTTTACGTTAGAATCCTGCATCTGTATGGAAACTTACTGATTTTGAATCTACTGATAATGCATTACAATGTTAGACAAAGTGTCACATATAAATTTCCCTACACTGCTGTGTGTAAAGATTTTTAGTTTCTAAAAGTCATTACCTTTATTTGTGCCAAATTTCACACACAAACACCACACACACAGACACAGACACAGACAATCACACATAGACAATCTCTACCATAAGTAAATTTTGGAACACTTTCTGGGTGAAGTCCCTTATTAAATAAAGTTTTCCAATTACAGTTGAGATAAGACTTACCAGCATTTCCTGTAGCACATGAATATATAACCCATGCTATGCATACAGAGAATAGAGTTCGATGGAGTAATTCATACACGAGACCATATATAAGTGGTATGCCTTCACCCAGCCAAGTATTACTATAGACCACATAGATACCAACGACAAAGGCAATCAACCAAAGAAATGCATTAAGCCACTGAGAAATAACACAGAATTGAAATCACTGTCATATCAAAAGTTCAAAATTATCCCCCCCCCCCCCATACATAGAACAACAATAACAGCAATAACAAAAGAGCAACTTCAGATGACTTATTCTAATTGGGAAGTCTTCACATTTCAAGAGAAGATCTGTAGATGACTAATTATAATTTGAAAGTTTTTACATTTCAAGCATTACTTGCTCAAGATATATTTTGGTACTGAGCCAAAAGTCGTGCCTGGAAAGAATTTTAAAACTATCAAATTTACATACACTTCACTTGCCTATATGACCTGTGCCTGACATTTATGATGAATGATGATGTACATATTGGTAAATATTGTATACACGTGTGACTGGGTGGATGTAGCCTGTGGCCCTTCAATGCACTGATATTCAAGTTCAAAGGGGGTCACCCTATTTTTGAAATTGGCAGTGGGGGTGGGTCATGCTGTTTTAAAAATTGTGGATGGGGTGGGGGGTCATTGTACGGGGTCATGTTTTAGAATGAAGTGATGGGGGGGGGGGGGAGCCTGCTTTTGGTTTACTTCCTGGCAGTCTTCAAGCCAAATGTTTACAAGCAACTACACCAAAATCCTGACTAATAATGGCACAAAATTTTTTTTAATGACTTGTAGGCCAAAGTTTAATCTGAGATGTAGTTGAAATCTACCATATTTTCAGCATTTTCATACATTTTTTCAGCAATTTGGCTGAAATCCTGAAATGCGCTACTGACATATGGCAATTTGGCTTACGATAACTGGTTCATTAACATCATGCATCTTAAAGGTTGGTATGAAAGTCAATTTAAAAGTTAAATTTACTTCAACATATGCCTGGAATCCTGACACTCATCTAATTAAAAATAATTTTCCATACCCTGTTGATCTTCTTTTCCTGACCATTCAGATTGTGCAGTACATATCCCAGAGTTATTCCAACCAGATACTGAGATATCCTGTAGTATGGTTTGTCATACCAGACGCTAGCACCTTCAAGACTGTGGTAATATGGATACAATGAATTTAATGGCACCTTCAAGACTGTGGTAATATGGATACAATGAATATAAGAAGCCTTCAATCAAACACATAGTCCCCAATCTGATTAAAATCCGATGTAGTGTACACTCGCAATTGTTACGTTTACTGTTGTTTGTTCTTTAGTGAATGTTGTTACATACATCTGACACAATACCATATGTTTTGACCGAGCAACCAAGAGCACTCAGTGAATGCACTCAATCAATGAAAATACGTAATACGCCGAAACATACAAATACAATACCTCAGAGCACTCTGTTCAAAAAGAGCACAGAGCACAGACAACAATGTTATCGTTACTGTTTCGTCATTCTCTTTCTTTTAATATCGACATTGAGTGTTATAATATTGTAAGACAGATTCTGGTTGGCTACTTGTAAGTAGGAGATTGGGTTTGGGTTTGGGAAACATATGTTACTGTGTCAGATGTATGTATATAATGATTGAGTGCTCACAAAAGAGCAAGACAGTAAACGTAACGGCTAAAAAGAAATCGCAAGTGTACACTACATGTACATCAAATTTGAATCAGATTAAGATTGTCGGTATTAATGGCAAAATTTACAATTTACTGACAAATGTTTACATGTGATGGTTTGAATGAAATCCAACCTAACTTCCTGGTGGCCTGCAAACCAAACGTTTACCAGCGACTACTCTCACATTGATAATGTGAGGTAGACAATTGAATGGTGTATGTGTATCAAACTTTTGGAGATAACAGACAAAATGTGCTTCTATCACTAATATGGCCACCATATTCCTATACAGGTCAAAGTCACGAAATTGCATATGCCTTGAATAAAGTCAGACCCAAGTCATGATTATAATACTATTACTGGAAATTTAATATTTTATCCAAATGTTCTGAAGATAACCAAAATACTATGTTTTATGCCAACAAAGCTATGATAAATATTGTGAAATGTAATGTACAACAAATATGGCCACCAGTCAGCCATATTTGATTGTGGGCACAATACATAGCACAAAGAATGCTACCTTTGTAACAGGTTTGTTTGAAATCAATTGATGCCTGTCGGAGATAAGAGAAAGAATGTACAAACAACAAATATGGCCACCATGTAATGTGCATTTAAAGTAATGTGCATAAGTCTCAGATAACATGTTACCATTGTATCAGGTATAGTTGAAATCGGTTAGTGCATGCAAGAGACATACATACAGATGGACGAACAATGTATGCTCACACGCACAGATGGAACTCAACTTAAAAGCCCAGGGCTCCTGGTGGTGCCCATCAAAATATACTACAGTCTCTGCCTCTCCTGGTGACTAATTCATATTTAATTAATCAATTATTCAATGAAATGCACCCTTCTAGCAAAATCCAAATTCCATTTAATAGATGTCGTAATGATGGACAGTTCTCTCTTCTTACTTTTCATTAAACATCATGAAAAGACATTCTCATACAAAGGTATGGATGTCTGATCACTGCCACATTTAGAGCTCATAGGAACTTACACTATGTTTTTTTTTTACTTTATGATATACCCATATACTATATTTTGTTGATAAGTTTTGATTCTGTTGCTAAGAGCTTGTACATGTACCACTGAGGTTTAATCTTGACAAAAACAATAATTCAAATTAACTTACTGTGCAAATACACTAGCGAAGAGCCAACAAGAGGATAACGCTGCGAAAGCAACAACACCACTTACAACATATCCAGCAATCCGATTCCTAATAAAAAAAAATGCATCAATCAGAAATACAAATTTAGGAAAAGAGAATCTTATGATTTTGACAAACAAGATCCAATATGTCAACACTTTAATGACCTGTGTGTGACCCCCATGAGGTTTACATTGGGTGTTCAGTGGACCAGCACAAAAAAATACAACTGTACTCGATCCGAAAGAAATTAATTTCTTCACTGCTTAGCTTGAAATAAAAATCTTTGGTGATAGTGTGACAATAACAGTTGGATGACATGTTTACAATTTTGATGGAAATTCATAGATGTCACAGGATATATATTACTTCAATGTAACACAGGATGCATGAAATGTCTCACTCACAGTGACTGTGGTTTAATTAACACTGATCAGTAGCCACACTGATCAGTAGCCTGGATCATTGAATGGTCTTGCTAATCACGGCTTATGTTAAAGGCAAATGTCCTGACTCAATGTAATGAACACATTTTAATAAACTTTGGATACTGGAGAATCATTTCATGATATTACTCCACCTATGTGCGATTTCAGTGAATAATTTGACAACATTGCCTTATGGGAGTCATCACAAATGCATATGCAATAGCTTAAAAATGAATATTCATGACTTGTACATACTTATTACTTTCAGTGACAGATACATCGTAAATTAATTAAGCAAATGAACAATCAGTCTAGTATGCATGTTTTGTACGTATATGCATGTATGTACATGAATATATATGTGTGTGTGTGTGTGTGAGTGTGTATGCATGTGTGGATGTACATGTATGTGTGTGTATGAAGATATGTTTATGTATGTATGTATGTATGTATGTATGTATGTGTGTATGTATGTATGTATGTATGTATGAACGCATGTACATATGTATATATGTACACATGTACATTGCAGAAATGTAATACATGATAGCAGCTAGTAAATAATAAACAAAACATTATGACATACTTGTAGAAAAGAAGGATAAACAAAGGACTGAAGATAAATAACTGCATGTCCACAGCTAAGTACCATGACCATGCCATACACTAGAATGATAAGAACAAAAGATTGCAATCATCGGGTGAGTATCAACAGATAAATTTTATGTAACTTTGACATCAAAACAGCTATCAATGATTGATTGATTGTTAAAGGTATATTTGCTGCAACAGGGACTATTTGTTTCACTATTTTTGTTCTTGTTTTCAATATAATTTTCCTTTTGCACATAAAAGCATGTACAATGACCTCATGTTTAAAGCCAAACAACCTTCCATAATTTTTTAAAATGACTATTAAGAAGCTTTAACAACGTTGCTTTTATAATTTAAAAAAAATGTCAATATCCAAACAGCACACAGAAATCTGATCGTTGAGGTCACTGTGAAATGTCAAGGTTCACTGTGCATGCTCTATTCCTCCAGCATTGGAAGAGTTGTATACAAATTCCACATGGCCATGGCTAGTCCTGCTTGCAAACGGAGTAATCCGGGACTCGATTCTGAAAACAGTCTCTCTATTCTCCAACCTGCAAGGAGCCAGTGAAGAAACACGGGCTTACCAAAAATGCTGGCAACTAAGGAATAAATTTGCCCAGTGGTCAAATATCAGCAATAAATCTATTATTTAGTTTGTTTACCTCATCTTGACTGCAAAAGTCCCATTGCGGGTGACCAAAACTCTCGAAATCGAAACTTTTCAAGTTCTATTATAAATTTAATCACAGCTCGACTTACATACGTGTCTCTGGGTAATTATTCATATCACTCATGATATCAAATATCGTGATGTTGATGAGGTTTATTTGAATATTGCAGTTCGAACTTGGAAAGGTCTGATTTTGACACTTTTTTGTGATCTGAGCAGGGAATACTAACATCAGAGGAATGGAAAATGCATAGATATTCTATCGATTGCTAATATTTGATCGTTGGGTAGGCAATTCTTTTGCAATAGGTGCACAAGCATTTTGCTTGTGGTCTCATCATAGATCGACTACATTGCTCTTTGGTAAGTGTACAGAATAATCATGACTTTTTGTTGTCGTTTTGACTGCAAATTTGCTATAGCATTAGTTTTAAGTTTTCTTGTCTTTAGTTTTCATTATTTTTTTCATACACGACCCAAGAAATATTCAAAAGTATCTTTAAGCCATTTATGCATGCATACATGCATGGATGGCTTTGGACATGGAAAATTCCCAAACAAAATGGCCGCCAGGCAGCCATATTGGATCGTATCACGATGAAAATGGATATGCATATGTATGTTATAAAACTCTGTCCTAGTACCAACTTTGAATGAGATCTGTTTAAGTATGTATGAGATATGGCTTTGGACATGGAAAATTCGCAAACAAAATGGCTGCTAGGCGACCGTATTGGATCGTATCATGAAACAAATTGACGTGTACATGTATGCCATTGTATGTTGCCCCGGTACCAAGTTTGAAAAAAATCGGTCCAGGCATTTCCATGAAACGGCTCTGGACGGACGGACAGACGGAACCCAATCCATAAGTCCCCGCTCCGGACTTCGTCCGGCGGGGACTAACAAAGACACATTTTGAGACCTAGTTTGTTTATCATTTTCAGATGGGATCATCATGTCATGTACAACCCATAACACGAAAGTAAAGCGTTTTCTGTATGTATCACCATCGTTTATAGCATCCATATCAGGTGTAAAAGTATACTGTTTCATTTGCTAATTGACCACATTACAAAGGCTACATGCCATGCTTGTAAATAAACCAATTGAAACAGTTTATTTATGTATTTGATATGAACGCTATATATGCTGCGTGTAGCACATAGAGAAAGTGTTTTACTTCAGTGTTACCCGTTGTATAATTCTTAATCTAACTACACTGAATTTATACATACCGCATCAAGATATCCTGGGAAAGGTATTAAATTTTGAAGATAGAACAAGTTCAACCATACACCCTGACTGCATGCAGCTTGGTCATTTTGCCAATCAAACCAATATAAACCGTAGCCCATATGAACGACCAAAGTTGCATACCACATCAGGGTAAAGGCATACACTGGCGTCAATCGCAAGTATCGATGGAGGTAGAAATAATGCCAATGGAATTTTCTGGGTCCACCACATTTCTTTAACTGCTTCAAGGTATGATATGAAACGAGTGTCCCACTGCAGTGAAAAAAGTAGTGACAATGGCATTGTAGCACAACTGTATCAGTATTTTAAAAAACGATTATCCACATACTATCTTGCTAGCTATAGGTGTCCATATTACTATGTAAAACTGATGATATTAAAGCGTGGTGGTACAGTGCTCCATATCATTCATTGCACATAGGTTTTGGGGCACTTCACACACAAACATTTGAATTAAAAGAGTATACTCACAAGTTTCAAGTTTTTTCAAGTACCATATGTAATACAGGTATATCTGAAGTTTGATATGTACCAATTTGCTGTCTCTTTTTGCAATGTTTTATTAACAGGTTATTGTAAGGGACAGCTCACAGGGACTTGGAGGACAACTGTATTTTACCAATGGCTTCACCGAGAGAACAGGAACAGAAAGAGCGGCAACAAATCATAACAAGAGAACAGGTCAAACCAAGATATACATTGTACCTTGGAACTTACATATAATAAAGGCAAGAAAATAAATTACTGAATTTTAAAGTCTTTCTTTATAAAGCGCCCCCAAATATATGTGCAATGGAAGATGGAGTGCACAACTAAGACAATTTAAATGACCCAATTACAATATGGACAATACTTAAATACAAGAAACTGATGATAATGAGACAATGAAAGTTTGATTAGATGGCTTTACTGTTCGCTTATAAAATGGGTATATATATTTATAAAATGATGTCTTGTTTTAAAACTTAAAAGATGTATTTAACAAATTACGATATAACGCTTAAGAAGATTGATTATATTAGGAAAGGCTCAAACTTTATTTTTTAAAAGACTCTCAAATTGTTGGTTTATAAACTTAATTAAATATTGTTAGTGTACATTAAACTTCACAAGTTCAAGTGAAATGAACCTGATCTTGGATTGAAAGTGGGGGCTATTGAAATATCACAAAGCTTACCTCTGACAATTTGGTATTTATAAAAAATAGACTGGTGATCCTATGAATGGAACTTCACAAGTTTTTGTATAAAGTGCACTAAATTGACCTTGAAGATGAAGATCAAGGTCAAAAGCAAGAGCCTGACTAAAACACACATATCGAACAATATCGGTTTATATAGAATTGAGTCTCAATGTATAAAACTTCCAAAGTTGTTGTCAAAGAGCATCTTCTGGTTGGACTTTGAAAGTAGTACTCAGTCTCAAGTCCATACAGAATGTCCTACCATTGATAATATGGATGTAGACACTTGAATGGAGTCTTTGCATTCGCATTTTTGAGTTATGGTGGACAGTGCTAATTTTCAAACAAAAAATATGTCAATTATTGTTCAGTCATATTGAGGTCATGGAAACACTAACATCCATGTGTCTCTCTGGTATTTGATAGTTGAGAGAGAGCTGGGGCGGGAGCACATGGGTCTTTCCAATAGCCTCAGAATCCTCAATGTTCTACCTGATGAGGGCTAATGAGTATTATTCAAACTTTCTGGACACAGTTTCTAATATGAAAGGATTAAATATTGCATCTTACCCAAGTACGAAGAATGCTTCCACACCAAGGTCACCTCTCCAGAGAACAGTAGCTGGCGCATGCGTTCGTACATGTGCATCAATATACTGACGATTTCCTGCATAAACGAATTATATGAAAATGAAACACATCAAAATTATGAATTTCTCTCTTTTTCTGACATTCTGATATTATAAAAGTTTGGAGTAAAGACTAAAAATAAGAAGAGGTGTTATAATGACACTCGTACAAAGAAACAAGCTTGTATAATTAATTGAATGGCAGCTATTGCTGGATCAAGGCTTAGCTACCATTAAAGTTACACGATTGACCAAATATTTTATGATGTAACTATATATTTGAGTCAAATAAACTTGCTAGTATGTCATATATAAAGTTAGTTTTTATGTAGTGCTTTTCCACAAAACACTTTATGATTATTGTCCAAACACAGACCTATAGTGGCACAGTGGCCCCTTACTGGATATTTTCTCAGTGCCCTGTGGAACATACAACCCATTACAATCTCTATAAGCACATAAGATTAAAGCATTCACATTGCAACCTCTATCCTATTAGCTTCCCAATTACACAACTGGTTTGACTACATATTCATGTAGATCTCATTTTAACTGTTCAGTTGAAATAATAATAATAATAATAATAATAATAATAATAATAATAATAATAATAATAATAATAATAATATTTACCAACGATGCTGCCAGTGGCTGTCATTTGATAGCAGTGTAGTAATATAATCCAAGATGTACTGATAACACGGATCCCATTCAAACACTGAATACTGTCCTTGCCATGATCCATACTCAGTATACTGCGAGCACAGTCAATAACAGAAAAGGACAAAAGACAATCTTGGAGTTTGTCTGCAAGGCGTGGAAAAAACAACCATGAATGAAAAAAAAGAAAAAAGAATCCAGACTCTGTCTACTTTGTCAGTGATCATATAGCCTGCTTACATCACAATCTGTATCAAATTAATGCTTTCCTGTGTCACTATATGACCACTTGTAATGCTAGTAACTGCAAATAATTAATGTAGCTACAACCCTGGACAGTTATCAGCATGCCTGCTCATAGATATGTATGCAATACTCTGCTATAAAATGTAAATTACATCACTCGACTTGTGCTCGCTCATCTCAAAGATGGTAAATTTATATACTGCCTTCATTTGAATATAGTAAATCAGACTGATGTACGATATCACTCCCCATTGCAGCCAATTATTTTGAGTGCATTTTTTCACACCAATCCGTTTGAGTAATTATAATTTTCAAACAACATTAAATGTTTGCCAATGCTAGCAGTTACTACAAGCAGTTAGTGAGATAGCACAGCAAAAACACTTAACCTGGTATAAACAGGTTATTGGTATTCATGTACAAATTTAAAGGGCAATGCTATTCCAGGAAATAAAGGTATTTTCGTTAACTTTGGGTTCCGGGGAGTCATTTCATGAGTTCACATGACAATAATTTCACTTGGTTGCAATTTAGAAACTTTATCACCTCTGTATTTCTATCAGTGGTACATGATCTGTGTCTCATGTCTCTTAGTAGACAGAAAGTTATATTCATGACTATTTATCTATAGGCAATAAACCCTTTGTAGTCATGAATATTCAATGTTCATCCAATTAATATTCATATAGCAGTTGCTAATACCCATCGGGCAAGAGTTTACCTCTGAAAATAACAATTGATGTGAAAATTTCACTATAGTGTTTTTTGACAATAATTTTTTAAATTCATGTGATGATAAATCATGAAAGAACTCTCCAGAATCCAAAGTTCATGAAAATACTTTTATTTGTTTGTCTGGTGTTTCCCTTTTAAATGTTCTAACCCAGTATTAAGTAATTTACAGTTGGAATGATAAGGCCAAAATATATATATATATCTGGTTCTGGTCAGGGTAAACTTTCTAAAGTGGTGCGACATTTTTTTGACACTTTACATACTCTGTTCTATCATATTTATCTCTTCAAAAACTTCCCTTTTCTTCGAAGCAGTTTAGGGTTTGCATTTAAGCAGTCTTGGCATTTCAGTTGCTTGTTCTCCTGATATCAGGAATAAATAAGGAACGGGAAAGCAAAAATTATCGGAAAAAAAGGATCGACGCGGGGGTATTCATGGCACGCGTGCGCTGACCAGATCCAGATATATATTTTTTTGGCCTAATAGTTTTTCTCAATTTAATTACACGTATACAGACTTAGAAATCAGTAATTTGTAATTATATATTAAACAATCGTATTTATTACTTTATTGAAGTATACAACAGGAGCATTTATTTAGTATTTTTTTTTACCTTTGCAGGATTTCTTTTTCCCATTGCCTTCCTCGATGTTCATATCTTCTTGTGTATGTTCATCACTTCGTATATTTTCTTGTGAAACCGATTCTGCATCATTCGGTCCTGCATTGGGTTCTGATACAACCATGATCTGGTCATGGTCTGCAGCAGCTCCAATTGTGTCGACCTTACTACCGCTCATTAAAGAGGTTAACTCTTTACGGTTACGGGTCATTTCTATGTTACTTGTATTATCGTTACGAGTCTTCCTTGATTTGATTTTGCTGTACACAGTCCCGATGATTAAAAATATGAGTATAATAACGCAGACAATTCTGGAAGGAAATTAAGGTATCAAAATAACATAAAGTGAAATTGTAGTTAGGAGACACAATTTTGTTTTACTCATAAGTGAAAATACTTTAAATATGAACTAAAACCTTAATTAAGCTATTCTAGTACAATGTTTAATGTTGATGCAAAGTATATTCTATAACATTACAATTTGGGATTTACGTCCAAGACTTTGTTTTGACTCTGAATAGAAATTTCATTACTAAACATTACAATTGTTGTTCTGGTATTGCTAGACCAGTTGACTGCATAGGAAGTTTTTGTTGACATTTTTATCATTTTCACAACATATTAATTATGTTATCATTTATAAGTTATACCTTAATACTAGTTTTGTGTTCAATCTACTCAGCTTTCCAAAGTTTTGCCCAAAAATCATATACTGGTAAAGCCAGATTTAAAAAAAATATATATATCAAAATGCATATAAATGCAGCTTGCGAACCTCTCAAAATGATTATTGGAAATCATTAATTATAAACAGTGACCAGCATAGTAGTATCTTACGTCATATGTCAAGTTTATTTGTCAAAGTATAAAGTCACAATAAACTGAATAATCCCGCCTTATTAATGGCACACCGGCTAAATATTTCTTTAACGTATAACAATATATTTAGTTCACAAAATCATATAATAGCTAAATTCTTCATGTATTTTGTTCTTTCAGTAGCATCACTGACAAAGTCTCTTTCAGTACATAACATTCATAGGTACATGTACATCTAGCTTGTACATTAGCCCGCAAAATTACATTGCATTGTGGGTATCTTTGAAATTTAATTACATTCCAACCCAATACTTAGCAACCATGTCAATGACCACAGCAACTGCAAATTGTGAAAAAATCTTGAAATCATGATATCATTTGGGATCACTAATTTAAGCTCAGTTGTTTGTGTTTCATTGAATTAACTGTCATTATGAAAGTAATATATTCATAGCAAAACTCATTTGTTTATCTGTTTGTAGTTGCTATGGGTTATTTTGGTTGATATAATTTAGTGTTGAATAAGGAATGTTAATTAACTTTCTTTGAAACCAAATTATCTCAAAAACCCGGAAACATTATTTGCAAAGAACAACACAAACACTTTTACTTACATAGCCACAATATCTCCTGCTCTGAAAGGGTAGCTCTCTTGAGGACATCCACCCGATGAGAATTGAAAAGTCAAAGCTGACATTGGGTATAAGTATTCTAAACCTTTAAACATACAAATTGAACAATATAACTGTATATATTTTTGTTTCATATGTGAGTGTCTAATTCAAATAATCATGTTTTCCATTGTTTTGCAGATGGTCTCTGTGTTATGGGTTTCTTCCTATCAGATGTACAGCCATTAAAGTTTGGAAGAGCAGTTTTATATTGTCTTTTTAAGTTGATGTCAGTTACCACATCCACTATTTCTTGTGAATGTTCAATGGACCTTCACATTTCTTAAATCAAATGTCTGTGTGAGCTGGTGACAATTGTCAAAATAACCTGTCAGATTTCAGTAAATACACACACACACACACACAAACAAACAAACAAACAAACACAAAGCCTCTTTGAGATTTCAGATTCTACACAATAACTAAGGATTTCTTTTAATTCAGTTGTGCCATTATGTGTCATGTGACCATATGCATGTGAATTTGATTTATTTTGGATTTTTAATTGATAAAACAATTTAAATTACCATAATAATCTACTTAAAAAAATCTATGTGACACAACATATACCAAGCTCTTGAAATTGTTTGCAACTCAATAAATTGCAAATAAATTAAAAAGTGTCAAATTATTGTATTATTATCGTACATACTAGTAACAACATTTTCCTACACTTTTAAAAAAAAGTTTTAGCAATTTATTGAATTAAAAACTTGCACTTTGTTGAAGCTGTTTCAAATTTGTTTCAAGTTGGAAAAACATTGTAAATTTGTTTTTTAAAAAATAATAAATAAATACCGCTTAATTTGTCATCCTTGATAATGTCACTTTAAAGACCTGAAAATTTTGTAAGAAACACGTATATGTACTTGGGAAATGGAAATGAAATTTTACTTTTATAAGTTTCTGACATTCTTTCAACATATTATATGAATGTAACTGTTAACCCACCTTCTTCTCCAAATATCCCAATATCATATAGTGTGCATGAGTCAGGAAAACATAATCCAAGTTCCAATTCTCTCAGTGGCAACAACTGTTAAATTTTAGAGAAAACATACAGTTGTATAATCATCACTGTTTATGTGTGGAATGTCTATCAACTTCTACAGTAATTCCTCTTGTGATCTCAGTTGTAAGATATTTACATATATTCATAAAAATCCTTATTCACTTCTGTAAATTGAAATAAATTAAAAAAGTGTGTCTGAAACTAAAGGACTAAAAGAATGCTTTCTGGTGCTATTTTAAAAGGTCGAGGTAGTAATATGAGGTAAAAATGTGTGTGTGTGTGTGTGTGTGTGTGTGTGTGCGTGCGTGCATGCATCATGTGTGTGTGTGTGTGTGTGTGTGTGTGTGTGTGTGTGTGTGTGTGTAAATGAGTTAAAGTAAAACCACCTGACTGGTTGTATGTGTATTTGAAATGGAGATTACTTTGGGTATGTAGATGGAAATCATTCAATGAAAATGAAAGCATTCTTTTAGATCTTTGATTTTAAAAGATCCCCAGGGCCGGGTACCCCCACTTGGCTAACACCCTCAAACTTTTATTCAACTTTTACTACCAACTTTCCAGTTTTACTTTTTTCCTTTCTTTTTTGTTTAAACTTGAGAGATGAAATCATAAGTATATTACCCAAATGCACCCTGACAGTTCTTGCAAGTAGGAGCACTTAAAAGCAATCTATAGTATATATTCTGTGTGATACAGGTGGTATGAGCAAATGACACTTCTTTTGGATTTTTGGTACAAGAAATTGAACAGTGTGGTTTGAGAGGTCTCCGAAGACCCCCTCCCCCTGTACCATTTTATACAGTTGGTCCCCTGAGTCGCACACACAAACAGCCCTGCCTATACTACTACTGATCCTATAACAATACCTCAAGACGACATGAATCAACAATTTTACTAGAATGATATAGTTACATCGAGGTTTAATATATTAAGTATTTTCAATTGAGTAAAAAGTAAATACATACTCAGATTTTACAACTTTCATCTAGAAGGCTTAGTAGAATTGGTTGAACAATTAACATACCTGATCTTCCACATGAAAGATGGTATAACAATACTGTCTTTCAAAGGGTGATGCTTCATCAATTTTAGACGGACAGTTACTAAATTGTCCTGGATCTTTGAATGTGGAGTTTAAGTCACTATGTATAAATCCATTAGCGTAGTACACTGCAAAAAATGGATAACAGATCGAGATAGCAATTATTATACCATGCCTGAGCCAAGTTGAACAAAACAATATGGAATATATACTCTGGTCGTTGTATGTCACGACAATACATGTCTACATCACTGGTTTTCAAAAATTTACTTCTCCGATTTTTCTTTGATACTACTGGTGCTGGTATAATTATGTTATTCTCCAATACACTACCTGCAAAATGTGACCTAATGGTTGTCACTACACATCTAGTGACTCGTAGTGACAAAGGCTCCTAAGAGTTGTCACTACACATCTAGTGACTCGTAGTGACTAAGGCCCCTAAGGGTTGTCACTACTCATCTAGTGACTCGGAGTGACAAAGGCCCCTAAGGGTTGTCACTACTCATCTAGTGACTTGTAGTGACAAAGGCCCCTAAGGATTGTCACTACTCATCTAGTGACTCGTAGTGACAAAGGCCCCTAAGGGTTGTCACTACTCATCTAGTGACTCGTAGTGACAAAGGCTCCTAAGAGTTGTCACTACTCATCTATGACTTGTAGTGACAAAGGCCCCTAAGGGCTGTCACCTTAGGTCACTTTTATTTTCCTTGGCTGAATGACGAAACATTTGGGAATAACAGCCCGCAATAGCTGCAACTGAATAGTGGTTGTAAACACACTTATTAGACATTCACTTAATACTCATAACATTACCAGCTGGAATGTAGAAGTACAACAGACAACCATGCACATTATCACTGCTACAGTTATATTATTAATCAAAGTGGTCATATGGATGAGAATTTGGGTATTTATTTTGAATTTTGAATTTATAAAACAATTTTATCATGGCTTCCTACCTGAAAAATCAATGTGAGACAACATATACCAAGTCCTTTTTTGATACTCAATAAATTGCAAAACATTAATAAATGTGTCAAATATTTGTTATTGTACGTACTTTTTACACATTATTTTAGCTTTTTTCAATATATCGAGTTAAACACAGACTTTGTCAATGCTGTTTCACATTGATTTCTCAAGTAGGAAGCCATGGTAAAATTGTTTTACAAATTAAAAATCCAAAATAAATATCCAATCTTTATCCATATGGCCACTTTAATAGATAGTTAGGTAGGCAGGAAACAACATTAAAAAGTGCATGCTATTTTTTAAGAAAATAAGTTTACCAAGCCAGATAGTAAAACCACTGTAGATAGAAGGTAATTAAGTAAAAACCATAAAATGATAAGAGATAGGAGAGAACAATTTTGATCATCTTAGGAGTCACGCTTGTATTTTGTCATGTTACATAAAAGTAAGCAGGATTAATAAATGATATTTATGTTGTTGTTGTTTTCAGATTTATCACACATTACATTACCGAAGTAATGTTTAAGGAGGCAGACAGGCAGTGATGTTTCTGGTTTCAAAGAAAATGGCTGACCATTGCAGGGGGTGGGGTTGGGGGTAGTGTTTGTTTGTTTGTTTGTTTGCTTGTTCGTTGGTTTGTTGTCGTTTACTCATGATGTATCTACTCATTTGTCGGTTTATTTTGTTTGTTTATCCGTTTGTTTGTTTGTTTGTTTGTTTGTTTGTTTGTTTACTTGTTTGTTTACTTGTTTGTTTGTATTTGTAAAGAAAACTAACTGAGCCTGAGCTCCCTGTGGTGATACTAGTAATTACTAGTAATGAAGTTTGAGTCAACAGTTGGACAAGAGCGTAAACCGACACTAAAATGACAACACATTGTCTGAACGAGTTAGTAGGTTACAATGTAATTGTTTACTTTCCAACTGATAACCAACAAGGTTACTTGTCTGCTACAACATAGCAAAACGGGCAGCCTATTAATTTCTACCTAATACTATACCTATCATGTATGTTGATAAAAAGAGGTAGAGACTGTTGTGAAAAGCAGATACAGTTTTCCCGCAATATTTTTGTCAAGTAGTGTTTAATTTGATATCCCATGTTAAGAGCCTTGCAAAGTCATTGGTTTACAATGGGTACTGCCAATTGTATGTATTCCCAAAGAAATTAAATGTGTAATATTTCCCTATTGATAGCAATTTGTTGTTCTGTTTGTATAACTAGATTTGGTATCATTTTGTTGCTTTTCTCAATTGCTTAGACTAATTGGTATCAGAAAGATATAATTTTAAAGATAAAATTGGTATTGGTTTCAATGTCTATGAGGAGCCTCCAGTAAAATTACCCCATGTCGCGTCGTTAACGTTCTCACAATCTCATACAATTAAAGAACACTCGTCGATGATGGCGCACTTGAAGACCTCGTTTCGGGACCACTGTGACCTCGTTACGTGACGAATGACGCATGTGCATGTGCGGGCATAGATCTGGTACTCGAGTAGTACATGTCTGGCCGGCCGCGCCTTGTATTGTTGACCTACTGGATGTCAGAGTTCACGCTATATGCTCCCGCCACATTTTCTACAAATAAACAAAATTCAAGCCTTCGTAACATTGCTAATACTCACCAGAAAGTTTACATACTTCATAGCATAATATAAGTCTATATTTTGATTCTATACTTCTCGTTTACGGTGACAACCTTGTGTAACACTCAGTTCAAGAATTTCGCGAGCCATGATATGTCACGCTGAAGTGAATTTTCATGGCTCTCATATTCGCATTCGTTTGGTTTCTTTGAATTGAATTGAATTGAATTGAATTGTTCATTCACCAGATACAAAACAGAATAACATTTTTATGTACGTTTCAAAAAGGAGGTTGATTGGTTAATATATCTGGTGAGGGCCACAGAAATAGTTCGATCTGAACTAGTCTAGTCTGTGACCCTCGAAATATAAAAATCAAAACTAAACAAAAACTCATCGATATATAGTTCGATATACGTTCCTTTTAATACACGCAACCAGTTGACTTTGAACGGTCTAGAACGAAGCCAATCAACGTCGGAAAATTGGGGGGGGGGGGATTGACCCAAATCAAGCACTGTGCACGGAGGTGCAGGAAGTAAAAAGCTGGACAATTAGACTCAATTGGACCCAAGTCAACTGGACCCTCCACCAAACCCTGTCTCAACGCGATACAACCATTGCTATATTTTATATGTAAGTCATATGTTTTACAATTACACGTTTTGTGATTACTAGCAAATATGGGGGCAATTATTAATCAAATCGTAGTATCGACAAGGCAAAGTGCAGTGCGACCTCGCATGCAATCTGGGCATGCAATACACTGGCAAATCAATGTTACAACTTGCAGGTTGTAATGCAATCTGATTACAATCCGATGTAGATGTCGGCTAATTGTTCATTGCTATTTTACCTTCGTTATTTTGCCTGAATTGACCTTCGTGGTACATGTTTACGTTTTTATAGTGATCGCCTCCTCTCAGGATAAAAACGCCTTCATGGTGACATTTCCAGACCATTGTTTTTGTTCAGTAAGATACTCTTTTCATCAGGCAAAATAACAAGTAGGTAAAACAGCAATGAACAATTAGCCGACATCTACATCGGATGTTAATCTGATTGGTTGTAATGTAGACTGTTGATCTGAATTTAAGTACGGTAATCATCAACTACAGCCGGATTTGCAATATATAAGCTTACGCATTAAATCCAGTCAAATTCAACTGATTTTCCGTGAATTTGTCAACCAACCAACCAACCAACCAACCAACCAACCAACCAAGGAATGAAATCGAAAAATTAAAATTTGACCAAGTTGCTTGTGTAAAGTGATATTGAGCTCGGGTCCAACCAATTCACGTGGGTCCAATTGACGCGGGGGTCCAATATTGACTACACAGAGCCCAGCGTAACGAACCGGTGTTCTTCAAATTACTGTTCTGATTTGACTTGATACTGATTTGATTTCTTTTCCACTGCGTTGACCCAATTTCGTCGAATGCAGGGGTGAGTACCATATGAAAAAGCAGAACCCAACGGTTAATAGACACAATTAAGACTTATGAAAATAAACCCGTTTTGGTGAGATTTAGTCGGTGAATTTAACTTACTTTCATGTGCATAGCTAACCATCACAGAACTATGCCAATCAGTCATATACTTCTCTGTGTCGATGTAGCACTTAGACGTCACATTCTCAAACGGATTTCCACTGGCAGTTTGTTCAGGCCACTGAGACAACACACCAAATACACCGTCCACGATGTTTTTGGCCTCCGTTACGGATAACGCCACAGTGAAGACACAGCTCAGCGTTACAACAACTCTCATTTTCGCCATGTTAACGATTGTTACGTTGCTTGCTTGTTTACTTGAGTAAATGTACTGCACATGGGCACTCACTTTTGTACATCTACATGTGGGTAAGCGTGACGATGACCGAGTGATAATTTGCATGTCTATCTTTACACTCTGCAGAGCAAACAGTACAAAAGGCAAAATAATAATTAACTGCACAGTGCCAATATGCTGCCACTGCTGTTGCTGGGGGTACACAACGCGGGGGTGTAGACCGAAGAGCCACTTTTTAGTGGCCTGGGATTTAACACATTGTTAGGCTAGACACTTGGCAAACAATACTGTCTCGAATTCAATATGGCAATTGAAAAAATATTTTGTTTCTCGTCGCACGGAAAAATAAAAAGTGATGCGGTACTTTTATTTTAAGCTATGTATCAAAAGGACATTTCTGTAAAATCAGATAAGGATGACATGAAACGAGTATCACTGAAGTGATAGAGCACTTTCTCCAAATCTACACTTGTTTATAGCATTCATATGAAGTATAAAAGCATACTGTTTCAACGACTGGTTTATTTACAAGTTCAGCATGTAGCCGTTCTAATGTGGTCAATTAGCAAATGTAACAGTATACTTTTACACTTGATGTGGATGTTATAAACTATTGTGGTACATAGAGAGAACACGCTTTACCTTGAAAAAATGAAAACAAATATATATATATATATATATATATATATATATATATATATATATATATATATATATATATATATATACTAGTATATAGATAGATAGATAGATAGATATTCATATGAATATTAGTGTTTCGCTGGAGAGAACAGTGCTCGATGTCAATGCAAATATTAGTAGCAGAGCATTATAGACTTAATTCAAAAGAATAAGGATGTAATAAGTGGTTACTCAGAGTTTCACGCTTCGAGCGATCATCAGACAACTAAATTGGGATTGTTAAAATCGGTATATACGTACACTTTAATGTTTACATGTATATATTGCGTAACAAGATAGTCGGACTAAACTATTCCTTACGGGGGTTTACTTCTGTACTTGGCGAGTGAGTATTTGCCTTCATGGTGACATTTCCAGACCATTGTTTTTGTTCAGTAAGATACTCTTTTCATAATCAATGCTGAGGTGAATATATCGACCTTGACTGTCCCAATTTAGTTGTCAAACTGTTTCCACACCCAAATTCCAAACTTTTTTTGAAATGAACCTCTCAGCATGCACAATCCTTCTCAGTAATTCAGCCATGGATAACAGGAATGTACGGTAGATGGACACAATAAGCTTGTGACCAGATCGTGTGGTGGTCAATGTTCTCTAAGCAGATAAACACTGCTGAATTTTTAGAAGCTATGTGCAGGTTGTCATACCTTTTTCATGATAAGCGTTTCCAGACTAATGGTAGAGAGACAGATTGTCACTGTCAAGCAGTGCTTGTAACTAACAAATTCTGAAATATTCAATACACCACAGAGGCATAGTCTCAATCATGAAGACACTATATCTCTTAAATCTTATTTACAATAAATTAAATATAGTTTTGGTTAATTTATATATCCGATTGCGACAACAATTATGGAACAGACAACTGCAATTATTGCTATTCTTACACTGTTATCTTGTATACATAGACAGTAACATACAAATATAGAAGTAAAATATGTAACGTATGTAGAGTAAAGTAAAACCACCATCCCTTGGAACACACAAATCCGGTATTTCAGCAACTTTGTAGTAAAAATTATTTTCTTAAATAAAAAGCTCAACGAGATGGAAATCAAATTGTGTATATTGCATTCGATCCATATCAAAGTTACAAAACTTAAAATGACACAATTGTTTTCTTTGTAATACTTGTGAATATGTACTACCAAAGGTATGTTGAATTTACTGCTGAAAAACTGGTATACATTATCCAATGACAATCAAAAGCATAATAGAGTTAGTAACCAAAAGTCTTTCAATCATGTTTATGGCTGTGTTGATACATATTGATAATTTGATAACCAACAACAACATTTGTTTTGCATCAGGTAGTCTTATATAGTCATGGTACTGAGTAAGTGGAAGCTACCCTCTCTACCAACGGAATCTTTTATTAGACTGCACAGGAAACTAACCACCACAGTGGCACCACTGCACTTCAAATGTTCAGTATAAAGTCACAGTTCCAGCCAGTAGATAGGCTAATATATGTCACGTACAGAAAATGTTTTCGATTAAAGCCATTTCAGAAATTAACGTTTGATAAACATCATTTCTTAAAACAGTGACAGTTTAAGATTAATTTAAAACATAGCTGCAGCAATTTATATATATATGATTATCTTCCAGATACACTTGTTAAAAGTGAGTTTCTCATAACATGGACTGAACTTTCACACATCAAATGTGATCCTATATATCACTGTTTAAAAATTTATGAATTGTATACTTGGGTGGCAAAATGATTGAGCATCACACGTTTTAAGGGGCACAAGCTGAGCTTATACATTTTTGGGGGGACACATTTTTTGTAATTTTGCTGTACATTCACGTGGTATTTGCAGTACATCAGAAGCATCACTTGCAATTGCCTGAACTCAAACCTGGTAATAAGATATAATCTATGCATCCAATGATGAAGTGTTTTATAAACATTAGAATGTCAAGAAAGCCCCATCCAAACAAACCATTACCAGCAATTTCCTGAACTCAAAACCCGGTACATGTAATAAGATATAACCTGTCCATCCAATGATGAAGTGTGTTGTAAACATTAAAATGTCAAGGAAGCTAAGTCCCATTATACAATAAATCACTTGCAATTGTCTGAACTCAAACCTGGTATGTGTAATAAGATATACTTTATACATCCAATGATGAAGTGTGTTATAAACATTAAAATGTCAAGGAAGTCCCATCTATACAATCCATCACTTGCAATTTCCTGAACTCAAACTGGTACATGTAATAGGATATAACCTATCCATCCGATGACGAAATGTTTTATGATCATTAGACTGCAGCTGCCACAAGGAGGTCCTATCTATACATACCATTACTTGCAATTGCCTGAACTCAAAGCTGGTAATAACATATAATTGATATTTATCCATCCAATGATGAAATATAAACATTAGAATGTCAAGGAAGTAGTCCCTTCTTCATATATGTGTATACACAATCAACTGTTCTAACAATGCCCGAAGACAATTGTTCTGTCAACTTTGGTAATTAGAATTGCTATGTTTCGATCAACATAAATGGTTATTGAATGTTGATTTATGTTGCTTAGGTCATATATGTCATACTGATACTGGCAAAATAAGACGTGTCAATATTAGGCAGCATCTAGTTCTTTCTATAGTCTTATGTATAACACTTGGTACTTCATTGCTTTTTTCAGGCTTCCTATCATTGCAGAAAATGTAACCCATTTGAAGGTGATCAGGTTAGTTATAGAAATAAAGTGTTTTGACACAAAATCTGTCACTCTCTATCCTTTCAATTTTTGATGAACCTGAGCATGGAAAGCTAAACATGATTGCTGTAAGCCTGAACATTTAATTTTTTGTGCAAAATTTCAGTTAACTGTGTCATACATTGTAAGCATGTAAATTACATGTATACATAACTATGCATACATGTAAATGAATTGTTACACCAACTCAAATAAAAGAATTATTTCTTGTCAGTGGATCTTCCCCAATGATAAAATGCACATTTTTGTAATGTTTATTATTATCATTATTATTAGTAGTGGTATCATTATAATTCGATATTTTCAAATGAAGCTGGTCATTGCTACTTTGTGCAAACAATGACTGAGTGTACATTTCTCTAAGAATGATATTTTATCTCCCAAGCTTTGATTGGAATTATTTGGATTGTGACTATCATTATCTTTTCCTGTGTTCACTTCTAACCGAAACCATATATTCCTACTGACACACTGATCGTATGAATCTATTGAGGAATACTTGATTTAATCATTGTACTGATGTTATCTCAACAGATTGACAATCAAGACTCGGCACCATCAGCCATGTCATCACAACGCCAACAGGATTTGAACGCAGCTCAAGCAGTCAAGTCATTTAAACAGAACACAGACTTAGTTCAGTCGACCGGCTCGTTTATGGAGGAGCTCAAGTGTCTTCAAATACTTTTGATTCATATTAAACCATACATTCGCAACATAATCGAAATCGGGAAGGACTAATGTATTGAACATCATCTTCCTAAGTTCCATCGGCAAAACGTGTCTGATTCTCGACAGTAAACCAAGTTTTAGAGCAATTTTGGAAATATGTGTTGAAAATTTCAATTTTGAATCCAGCCAAATCCCTAAGTACTTGAAATGAAATACTTGCTCTACTAGGTCTCCCTGTATTCGAATTTGCAAAACTGAATTTAATTTTAGTCTTTCAGAAGTACCGAAAAGCATGCATGGTCTTGGTTTTACTTGTATTCAGTGTTAACTTGTTTGAGTCAAGATAGGCCTTGACTGTGAGTGTCACTTCAATATCGGCAACTGATTTGCTTGAATGGAATATAGCCGTGGCATCTGCATACATAATTACTTGAGCCTTTCTGACTGTTTTCGGCAAGTCATTGATATGACGGGTTAAAAATAAAGGTCCCAGGATTGAACCTTGGGGTACCCCACAAGAAATGTCCATGCTTTCTGACAATGTGGAATTTAACTCTACAACTTGTGTACGGCGCCTGTTAGATAGGCACGGAACCATGCCAATGCACTGCCTTGTATACCAAATTGATATAGTTTCTGAAGCAGCAGTCCATGATCGACTATACCGAATGCTTTCTTCACATCTCTCATCATTATGTGATAGACGAGCAGAAAGATATGATAGATTTCACAATTTAAGGGTTTGGTTCCATAACATTTTATTATTTTACCTTCCGTAAGGTAAGGATTTGTTGTTAAGATGTCTGCTCTGTGTGTGTGTATGTATGTATGTATGTATATATGTATGTATGTATGTATGTATGTATGTATGTATGTATGTATGTATGTATGTATGTATGTGTGTGTGTGTATGTATGTATGTATGTATGTATGTATGTCTGTATGTATGTATGTGTGTGTATGTATGTATGTATGTATGTATGTATGTGTGTGTGTGTATGCCTGTCTGTCTGTATGTATGTATGTATGTATGTATGTATGTATGTATGTGTGTGTGTGTGTGTGTGTGTGTGTGTGAAAATGAAAAATAATCATTAATTTTACAATGTATTTACAGCAATGACCGACACAATGGCAAATATTTTAATCAGAGCCGTTTTCTAGTATAATTGTCATTGTATCGGTGTATTTTTTTCTCAGTTCGTTTTCAGCTTGCTACAGGCAACATACATAGAACTTAACCAGTCGTGTGAAAATCGAAGACGAAGGCGTCGACTGAAGTGATCACTGTTCACAGCTTTATATATCTGGTGGCGCTGTGTTTGAATAAACTAGACGTTACAATTCTCATTGCCTTTAATCTCCATCGTGGCAGATCACGTGACTATGTAATCAGCTGACATATTGTCGTTTCCATTTGTAAGAGTGTGATTAACCAGTATATTTATTTACCTAGTGGACATGCGCAGTTTGTGGCTTGAAACTCCCAATAAACTGTTAAGAATTCAAATTCCACTGCATACAGTATTCTTCATCAACTATATTCCCACAGCACTTATATTTTTGAATACTTGCCATTGCCAAACTCTAACATTTTCATATTTCCTTCCATTTATTTATGTATGGACCAATATACACCAAACGTTCAAGCATTTCCAGCTTGAAACTGGTGTGTATTAGATTGCAGTTGTACTATAAACGTACAGAATTACGTTATCTAGAAAACTCTGCGCTGAAATTAACTAAATTTCAATTTTATGTATATATATATATATATATATATATATATATATATATATATATATATATATATATATATATATATATATATATATATATATATATATATATATATAAACTCAACATATACAATATGTCTATACTGGAGCAAACAGTGCTCAATACATATACATGTAGAGCGGTATAACTATTAAAAATAGTACAGTATCAAGTAAGATACACAGGAGCCGTTACACAGTGTTACATCGTTTATCGAAGCCCTTTATAGCTGAGGAGACAAATCCTAGACATAATCAGAATGACTTCCTGTGTTTATAGATAGTAACAGATAAGATTTGAGGGATGTGCCTTGGCGCATACCATTTCTCTCTAGGGTTGGGTCATAGCATGTTAAAGTCACTGCTGTTTGACAACAATATCCCATGGACCAAAAGGGACAATAAGGATATGTTTGATGTAACAATGGGTAGCTATGATGGCGCTGAGGTGTGTGAATTAGTTGGCCTCTATACTAGTATGCTTAATACTCTTGCCAAGAAATACCATAAAGAGGACATTGGGCTGTACAGGGATGACGGCCTGGCTGCCTTCAAAAATACATCAGCAAGGAAGGCCGAATGCATGAAGAAAGATATCATCAAGATATTCCATGAAGCTGGCTTGACGATAACTATAGAGTCCAACTTGAAAATTGTCAACTATCTCGACATTACATTGAACCTCACCAACGGAAAGTTCTACCCATATAGGAAACCAAATGACCATCCAGCAAACGTTCATTCTAGATCAAACCACCCGCCATCAATCATCAAACATCTTCCAGCGGCAATAAGTAAAAGGCTTTCTGACATTTCCTATGATGAAAGTGTGTTTAACTCCGCAGCCCCAGTCTACGCAGAAGTACTCAAAAACAGCGGATATAAAGATGGCATGGCATATGTCAATAAAAGTGTTGATAAAGTAAAGAGAAAAAATAGACAAAGAAATATCATCTGGTTTAATCCACCTTATAGTAAAACGGTAAAATCAAACATCGGTAACCAATTCCTCCACTTAATTGACAAGCACTTCCCTAGAGGTTCGAAACTGCACAAAATATTTCACAGAGGCAACGTCAAAGTGAGCTATAGCTGCATGGGGAACATGGCATCCATTGTTAAAGCACACAATAAAAAGATAATGGAACCAGAGAAAAAAGCAGTGAGTGTAGCCTGCAACTGCCGAGTTAAGGACATGTGCCCCCTTGGAGGAAAATGCCTATCCAGTAATATCGTGTACAGTGCCAATGTTAAGACCAACGATAGCAACAAGCAATACATTGGTTTAACGGATAACAGTTTCAAACTCCGACATGCCAACCACAAACAATCCATCACCAATGAGAAATACCAATGCTGTACTGAGCTATCAAAACATATCTGGAAATTGAAAAGAAAAGGTCAAGGTCGAGAGTATACCATCGACTGGTCTGTCATCACACGCGCACCATCCTATTCTAATGTTTCAAAGCGATGTGATCTCTGTCTGGCAGAAAAACTATGTATCATCTACGCTGACAAATCCAATTTATTAAACAAACGATCAGAATTAATCTCAAAGTGCCGACATCAAAATAGATATGTACTGACCAACTTCCACTGTGACGCCCATATCACGTGAAATGGAACCTTAGAATTTTTATAGTAGAACATCACTGACTGTACCGTTAGTCGTCCGATGATTGCGTAAGCATGAAACACTGTGTAACGGCTCCTGTGTATCTTACTTGATACTGTACTATTTTTAATAGTTATATATATATATATATATATATATATATATATATATATATATATATATATATATATATATATACATATATATATATATACATAAATATTGCCACAGTATTCAACATAATTGTTATGTTTTCTGTCAGTATTTATTTATATAGTTTACTCTAACCATAATTTGCATATCAGAGCAAAATTCATTTTAAAACGTCCGTTCCAAATGAGGCAAACTACTAAAGAAAATGCACAAAAAGCAAACTTTATTTCAATTTTAAGCAGATAAATGTAATATACATGAATATAATAAAATGACACTATGACGTATCAGAGACGAAGGCAAATGTCTAATATTTTATGACTAATTTAAAAGTACCCTGTCGGCCAGATTAACTCAGGAGTCGAATTCATATGACACATCATGTGAAGTGGACCAACACAATATGTTTTATTATATTAACATATGGCAAATGCTTCTAATTTGGATGAGCCACAATTCTTGTATCTGAAATAGAGTTTTACTACTCAGCCAGTACAACACAAAAGTAACAATCATTCTACGTATTGGGCAATATAACATCTGTTCCAAAATAAATCCATACATAAAATTACTACAGGTACACATGAGAAGAAGTTCATTTAGACACTCTAGTGCAAGGTAAATAATATTCCACATACTGATCGATATATATGGGAATGTGTTTTCAAAAAACAAAACACCTGTGGTAATTAGACTATAAGATATGTCATGTCACTCTGCCCTCATCAGTCTCCTCTCTCCCAGGGAGAGGTTGACCGATGTGCAAGAGCGCCCCTTCACCGTGTACCTTAAAGTGTCCACATGGATGATGATTGGGTATTTATTTGGAATTTTTAATTTATAAATTAATTTTACCGCTTCCAACTTGAAAAACAATATGAAACAACATTTCCCAAATACTTTGTTGTAACTCAATAAATTGCAGAAGATTGACAAAAATGTAAAATCTTTCTTATTGTATGTACAATAACAAACATTTTACACACTTTGAGCTTTTTACACTGGATTGAGCTACAAACACAGACTTGGTCTATGTTGTTTCAAAAATTATTCAATTAGGAAGCCATAATAAAACTGTTTGGTAAATTAAAAATCCAATCTAAATAGCCAATCCTCATCCGTATGGTCAGATTAAAGACTAATTTGATAATATGCACACTACGTTTACACAATGACAATATAGCTACTCATTTAAAAAAAAAAAGGTTCAATATTAAATTGAAAGGGGATCATATGGGTGACGAGTAACAGAAAAAAAATATATGCATACAACACCAAGACATTTATAGTTCCTGATTTAGCTACTGTAAACAATATTATTAACATTTTGATTAATAGACAAAAATAGTAATTTGCTTAATATAGGATAAATGTATATTAAAATATTACACAAACATATAATAAACCATACAATAAGAGTTGTACAATCTTTGATATAAGTATCTGCATGTGATATGCAAGGCACTACATTATTATGACATTATCCTACATATTTCTGTGCAAATGAACGTAACCATCTGAATTATACAGATGCTTCAATTGAAATGCTTTGCAATACTGATCTATTTTCAAAATAAATTCTACAAGGGCTTGATTCTTAGGACTAATGTAGTTACAATTTCCTCTTAAGTGGTTGTTGAAAGAAATATACATGTAACACATACTACAATTGCACTAATTAATAATACAGTTAACTATCTGAGATATATAAAGCTTGTTCCTAAAAAAAATCACATACCTCAAATTATTGTTTTCACTACTCTAAATCATGATTTCCCCAATCTTGATGACAAGTACAAGTTGCTAATTGTAAAGTGCTTTGAGTGCAGAGTTGGGAAGAGCTATATAAAAACTAACATTATTAACATTATTATTAAAACAAAATATGATTAATGGGGGGGGGGGGTTGTTGTTGACTTTTGTTACATTTCGGTGGATAAACAGATCTAAAAACAAACTATCAAAAGTTGTATCAAGTTATGGTTATGACAATTGATCTATTATCTATCAGCTCGTCTGTCTGTCTCTCGGGTAGGAGGAGGGGGGGGGGTACTCCTGCCTATTGGGTATACGTATATGTACTGCCCTTTGGGGTAGGATTTTTAGCCCTTTAGCCTAAAATGGGTACTGTATTTTTAGAGCTAATGAGTCTAAAATGGGGTCCACTTTTCAAAATTGTTTATTTTGTTTGGTCTAAAATGGGGTCCTGGAAGAAACTCCTAAATAAATTCTTGACTATTAGTTCTGAATTTTTGGGAATTTCTCTGGGAATTTCCCCGCACTGGTTGACATTTTCATATCGGTGATTATGAGATAGCATGCACACCCCCTGAAATGCAAGTTCTTAGATATCATGCTATAATGCACTGTTATGTTAATTGCGCATGTGCAACACTATTCATTGTTCAACCATAAATTAAAGATTGGTCTAAAATGGGGTCTTCTAAAAAGTTGAACGGTCTAATATGGGGTATTGGTTTTGGGTCAGAATTGGTCTGAAATGGGGTCTGGGGTTGACAGCATTGGCCACACAACCCTACCCGACCTGGCCAGTGGTACCCCCCTCCCCCGGGGCTCTGTCTGTCTGTTCTGCCTGCCTGCATCTGTCCTGCTTGCCTATCTGTTTGTCTGTTCTGCATGTCTGTATGCTCTACCTCGTATGTTTGTCTGTTATGTCTGTCCATCTGTCTGTTGTCTGTCTGTCTCTTCTGCATGTCTCAGTCTGTCTGTTGTTTGTCTGTCCATCTGTCTGATCTGCTTGTCTATACATGTCCATATCAAATGTAGGAAAACTATGTTTTCAATTTTTCACAGTGGAGGGATTCTAGGACATCTAATTTGACTTCTTTCTTCCTGGAATTAAAGCCTTCTCGAGTCTAAGGAAAGGCATTTCAACAGTCGTGGCTATGAGGAAAGATACACCATAGGTTATCAGCCATATTCCAGCAAACAGAGTGATCTATAAAAAGGGAAATACAGATGACGTGGTAAGCATTGTCATATGCATTTCAATTGTTCTTGCTTTCTTGCTGCTATTATAAAGTTCCTGTTATAAACAAAAATATATGGAAACGGTAATCTAAAAAAACAATATACAGTAATAACATGATGGTTTTACCGTATGATATGTAAATGAAGTAAATTAACAAACGGTTCCTTAAATGTAATCGCGTGCAAACCCAAGATGTTATATTTTACAGAAAACATGTGCATCAAACAAATACAAGCAACATTTGTCTTGGATTTCAACATATTCCTCTAAGCACTATATACTATATATGATTGAGTTAATGTCATCTCTTAACAAACATATCTTTTACATTCATACACATTATAGTCTTCACTTTAAAATTCTATGACTGATGATAATTACAGTATTACACAAGCAACATTAGCCATGCCTTTACAATTCAGATTTGGTTTTAATAAAATTCAGACTGCAGCAGATCATATTACCAGTTTATCAAAAGATTTTAGGTGTAGCCATGTTAATCTCTATGCAGTATTTAATTATTACATATGTACTGGTGATTACTTGCACTGTTATGGGTAGATATTAGTGGTATTTTGATTAATTAAAGACTAGTACAATACTGAAAATGTTCTTGCATATCTACTCTACATGCAAATGATATGCAAATGAGAACATAATCATTCCTTGTACATAAAGGCGTACAATCACACAGTATCATTTTATAGAAATGTGTTGTTTTGGATTAACATATCATAAAAATCACAGAACCATATTCCCAGTGAGCCCTAATGTGGGTACTCGAGATATTTGTATGTGTCCTTGCAGTGTTTCTACTGCAATTTCACTTGTTCAGTGCTCATGAAAATATGGTGACATAGAATACTACAAGTACTCCTTCAGTTATCCCAATATGCCACATTTGCACTAGCAATTCAAGGAGTTGTCATAGTATTCTATCAAAGCACTTTGAGATTCACTATGTTGATGATAATCGGAAGCATAAGCTACCATAGGTCCTTCTTCACGTCAGGAACTGAAATGAAAATGGGAATCAGACCTAATACAGGTGTGGAAAGCTCTCAGTCTCTCTCTCCCACTTCCATTTTCCGGATATCTGAAAAACTGGGCTGCTTGCCCAAGAAAGCGTATGTTCAACGCAACTAATCTCACAGTGCTACCTCAATATATATGCTGTAATAATTTAATACTTACCATATGCATAGTTGAATAATATAGCATATAACGAGAGCTACCAGTGTAGATTTGTATGATGGTTAAGTGAACTAAGTAGGCAACGTAATTCATTTTAGCCAGTGGTAACCACATCCTCCAAGATAAGAAAGTATTGATGAACCCTGAAATAATCAGAATATGTAATTAGTTAAATTGAAATAATTAGCTTGGAAATCATTAAAGGAGAAGTTCACCTAATTAACAAATGGAATTGTATTGATTTATACCACTTATTGCATTTCATAATCATGTTTCACTTTTAACTTATTTTCACATCAAATTATTAAGTTCATAATTGCTATATTGCCTTTTCAAACTGCCCTCTAGTGGTCATTCTGAGAATTGATCATCCCTTCCAAGCAATGTTATACAGTAGTGACCCAAGTTTGGAACCCTACAGGTACATATGAACCAGAACACAAAATATATGGACAAATAAATTGTGCCAGTGCTTTGTGTTTGTTTAATGAAACACACCAAAGATTAGCTATTACCAAAAACATTAATACATGGAAGCAATTTATAATAAGTGTAAAACAGTTCCTGGTACACTTAAAATCCCCAAAGATGATACCAGTATACAGTTCAGTTAGAGGTGTGCATGTATATGCAGCCAACACTGGAAACCCCCGACATCATTTGGATCCATTTTGGCCAAAATCCAACACCCCATTTTAGACCATCAGCGTCTGATAGGCCATAAAGAAATTATGTGCTTTCAATTACGCTCAATTTTAGAATGTTTTGGAATGTAGATTTCTTTTTTTTTTCTCATTCACGAGTGTCTAGTTTTAGGTAGTTATCTTATCCATTGTTATCTTATAGGTTTCTTCCCATCAGATGTACAGGCATTAGAGATTGGGAGAACAGTTTTACAGTTGTTTTTTAAATGTCAATATGTAGCATGATAGTGTCATGACCATCATTATAAAATTGACCATTTCTTGTGAGAATGATGATTCTTACATCATGTAATCTGCAATCCACGATGAACATGTAAAATCATTAGCTGAAATATTGAATTGAGTACTCCAGCTTATAATTCATAATTTTATGTTATAATTTTGTCATTGTCTCTGTCAAGTATAATTTATCACACACACACACACACACACACACACACACACACATACATGCATGTGCAGTTTAATAGTCATTGTCACACAAATGCACACATGCAATCTGCATCACAGACACACACACACACACACACACAGACAGACAATCTCTAACAGAAGTAAATTTTGCAACACTGTGTGAAGTCCCTTAAAATAAAGTTTTCCAATTATATTTGAGATAAGACTTACCAGCATTTCCTGTAGCACATGCATATATAACCCATGCTATGCATACAGAGAATAGAGTTCGATGGAGTAATTCATACACATAACTATATGTAATTGGTAAGCTTTGGCCCTGCCAAGTACGACTATAGACCACATAGATTCCAACGGAAAAGACAATCAACCAAAGAAATGCATTAAGCCACTGAAAAATAACACAGGATTGAAATCATTGTCATATCAAAAGTTCAAAAGTCCCCCCCCCCCCACCACCACCACCACCCCCATCCATACACAGAACAACAATAACAGCAATTATAACAAAAGAGCAACAGTAGATAACTTATTCTGATTGGAAAGTGTTTAGTACATTTCAAGCATTACTTGTCCAATATATATTTTAGTACTGGAGCCAAAAGAATTGCCTCGAAAGAATTTAGAACTACTAATTTTACATACACTTCAGTTGCCTATATAGTACATGTACATGTGTAGTACATGCTTGATGTTGTACGTCGTGACAAATACTGTATATATGTGTGTCTGGATGGACATAACTCATTCCTGTAGCCCTTCCATGCACTAACTCAACATTCAAGCTCAAAAAGGCACATCAGTGCACATAGGCAAAAGACTTGAACCATACAATTTACTGACAAAGACTAATGTGTGACAGTTTTGAATGAAATCCACAATTAATGTGAAACTTCCTGCCAGTCTGCAAGTCAAATGTTTACCAGCAGCTACGCCAAAATCCTGACAAATAATGGCACAAAATTTTTTTTAATGACTTGTAAGCCAAAGTTTGATCTGAGACTTAGTTGAAATCTGCCATGAACCTTTCAACATACATTTTATCAGTGATTTTGCTGAAATCCTGACATGCACCATGGACATATGATTTTTCTGGCAATTTGGCTTACAAGAACTAGTTCATTAACATCATGCATCTTAAAGGTTGGTATGAAAGTCAATTTAAAAGTAAAATTTACTTCAACATGCCTGGAATCCTGACACTCATCTTATGAAAAATAATTTTCCATACCCTATTGATCTTCTTTTCCTGGCCATTAAGATTGTGCAGTACATATCCCAGAATTATTCCAACCAGATACTGAGATATCCTGTAGTATGGTTTGTCATACCAGACGCTGGCACCTTCAAGACTGTGGTAATATGGATACAATGAATTTAAGAAGCCTTCAATCAAACACATAGTCCCCAATCTGATTAAAATCCGATGTAGTGTACAATTGTTGTGTGTACTATAGTTTGTCTTAAGTGAATGCTGTTGCATACATCTGACACAATACCATAGGTTTTGCCTGAGCAACATGAGAATGCTAGGTGAATTAACTCAACCAATGAAAATGCGTAATACGCCAAAATATTCGGATACAATACCTCAAAGCACTCTGTTCGAAAAGAGCATGAGCACAGAGCACAGACAACGATGTATTCATTATTGTTTCGTCATTCTCTTTCTTATAATTTCGAACGTTGTCAGTGTTATATTGTAAGACGGATTCTGGTTGGCTACTTGTAAGTACGAGATTGGGTTTGGGAAAACATACGGTACTGTGTCAGATGTATGTATATAATGATCAAGTGCTCACAAAAAGTAAACATAACAGCGAAAAAGAAATTGCAAGTGTACACTACATCAAATTTTAATCAGATTGTGTGTTTTATGGCAAAGTTATTGTACAAATTTCAATGACGTCTATACATATATACAAAGCTTCATAATTAAATTTATTGACAATATGCAATTTGACCTTTAATATGGATGTCAAAGTCAAATCCAAATTCCATTTAATAGATGTAGAAATGATGGACATATTCTGTACAGACAGTTCTCTCTTCTTACTTTTCTTTAAAACATAACGAAAAGACATTCTCATACAAAGGTATGGATGTCTGATCACTGCCACATTTAGAGATCATAGGAACTTACACTATGTTTTTTTAATGATATACCCCTACACTATATTTTGTTGATAAGTTTTGATTCTGTTGCTAAGAGCTTGTACATGTACCACTGAGGTTTAATCTTGACCAAAATAATAATTCAAATCAACTTACTATGCAAATGTGCCTGCGATTAACCAACAAAAGCCCAATGCTGCAATAGCACAAACAACACTTACAACATATCCAGCAATCCGATTCCTAATTAAAAAATGCATCAATCAGAAATACAAATTTAGGAAAAGAGAATCTTCTCATGATTTTGACAATCAAGATCCAAATATTTCAACACTTTTGTGACCTCATGAGGTTTACATTTGGGTGTTCAATAGATTTCAGCAAAAAAAACAAACTACAACTGTACTAAAATCCAAAAGAAATTAATTTCTTCACTGCTTAGCTTGAAATAAAAATCTTTGGTGATACTGTCACAGTGACAATTTACGAATTTACACATGATATATATTACAGTGTATTACAGTGTAACACAGGATGCATGAAATGTCTCACTCACAGTGACTGTGGATTAACACTGATCAGTAGCCTGGATCATTGAATGGTCTTGCTAATCACGGCTTATGTTAAAGGCAAATGTCCTCACTCCATGTAATGAACACATTTTAATAAACTTTGGGTTCTGGAGTCATTTCATGATATTACTCCACCTAAGCTTTGTGCAATTTCAGTAAATAATTCGAATGTTTGCCTCTTTTGAGTATTTTTGCGATGGACAACATTTCCTCATGGGAGTCATCACAAATGCATATGCAATAGCTTAAAAATGAATATTCATGACTTGTACATACTTATTACTTTCAGTGACAGATACAACGTAAATTAATTAAGCAAATGAAAAATCAGTCTAATATACATGTTTTGCACGTACATGCATGTATGTACATGAATATATGTGTGTGTGTGAGTTATGTGTGTCTGGATGTAGATATGTTTATGTATGTATGTATGTACATTAAGTATGTATATGTGATGTATGTATGTAGGTATTTATGAACGTATGTACATATGTACATACGTATATATGTACACTGCAGAAATGTAATACATGATAGCAGCTAGTAAACAATAAACAAAAATTATGACATACTTGTAGAAAAGAAGGATAAACAAAGGACTGAAGATAAATAACTGCATGTCCACAGCTACGTACCATGACCATGCCATACACTACAATGAGTAAGAACAAAAGATTGCAATCATCTGGTGAGTATCAATAGATAAATTTTATGTAACCTTGACATCCAAACAGTTATCAATGATTGGTTGATTGTTAACTTCATTGTGACAAGTATGCGTGTACTTGACAGTTTTAATAGGTTCAGTTGTTACTTTCCAAATTTTAGCAACTGAACACAATTATTGTCTGTTTCTATATTGTTGTCAATCACAGCACCCAATTGGCTTTCCCAGTAATCTCATAATATTTCCATAAGATTGTGAAACAAAAAATCACATATAATACACTACAAAGTGTCACTGGGATGTAACAACTTAAGCAATCACAACTTGACTTATTTAAGGATCAATGTCAATTCTTATGGAAGATTATCCCTGATCTATATAGATAAGATAAGATAAGATATACCTTTAATACAACTGTCATTCATAATTCTAATTGGGTACATTAGCGTAATAAAGATATTAAATACTCCTACACTGAAATGGGCTAATTGTAGAAGTATATTACCCGTATTAAAATTAGCCACATGGAAGAGGATTGGGTATTTGTTTTGGATTTTTAATTCATAAATCAATTTTACCATGCCTTCTTACTTGGAAAACCAGTATGAAACAACACATCCCAAACACTTGGTTGTAACTCAATAAATTGCAGAAGATTGATAAATATGTAAAATCTTTATTGTACGTACAATAACAAACCTTTTACAAACATTTGAGCTTTTTACACTGAATTGAGCTACAAACACAGACTTAATCTATGTTGTTTCACATTGATTTTCAAATAGGAAGCCATGATAAAATTGTTTTGTAAATTAAAAAATCCAAAATAAATACTCAATCCTCATCCATTTTCATTCATTTGCCTATTAATCCCTGTTATTACCTTTACAATATACACCATCATTTGGCTGTTGCTCTTAGTGTGGTCTTCTTACTAAGCAGATTTGCACCATTTTCTGAATTTTATTCCCTTGCCTAAGCCTTCCTAGTTTCACTGTTGCTAAAGGTGTAGTCATGGTTACTAAGGCTAACGGTTTAATGATAACTGCAGAATAACTCCAGAAAACGCCTTACCAAAATTCAGCCCAATTCCCTGTGTAGGTTTTGAGATGTGGTTTTTTACCAAAACTAAGATGTTTATACCTAATTTGCATATTGCCAATGGGATCATGATGTTGTGAATACATCTTTATCTACACATTCCCAGACGCATCCTCAATCCTAAATTTTAGCCCAATCTGCTCAGAAGTTTTAGAACTATAGACTTTTGACAACAAAGACACATTTTGAGACCTAATTTGTTTATCATTGTCAGATGGGGTCACCATGTCATGTATAATTCTTAATCTAGACACCCCTAGGAATGCTCCCACCAATGTTCAGCCCAATCTGATTAAAAGTTTTGGAATTATAGATTTTTGGCCAAAAAGACACATTTTAGCCCTAATTTGCATATTACTGATGGGATCCTCATGTTATGAACAATTCTAAATCTAAACATCACTAACAACATCCCTACCAAATTTCAGACCGATCTGCCCTATAGATTTTGAGTGACCAAAAACGACATTTTTTACCAAAACCACACACCTGTGATGTGATCACTTTGCTGTGAACAATTCCCAAATAGACACCACAAATAATGTCCCAACCAAATACCAATGTCTGGTCTGGCAGTTTATTAGTTTAAGTTGTCCACACACACACAGACAGACAGACTGACAGATACCACACCATGTCTATAGCACTATAGTTCAGTTGTATTAAAAACCTGCAATATCTTCAGAGTTTTAAGAATTTATACATACTGCATTAAGATACCCTGGGAAAGGTATTAAATTTTGAAGATAGACCAAGTTCAACCATACAGTATGGCTGCACACAGCTTGTCCAAATTGCCAACCAAACCAATATAAACCATAGCCCATGTGAAGGGCCAAAGTTGAATACCACATCAGGGTAAAGGCGTACACTGGGGTCAATCGCAAGTATCGATGGAGGTAGAAATAATGCCACTGGAATTTTCTTGGTCCACCACATTTGTTTAATTGCTTCAAGGTATGATACGATACGAGTGTCCCACTGCAATGAACAAAATAGTGACAATGGCATTGTAGCACAACTGTATCAGTATTTAAAAAATGTTTTTATCCACATGCTGAGCCATGTGTTCATATTACTATGTAAACTGATATTAAAGCGTGGTGGTCTGGTGCTACATATCTTTCATTGCACTGGGTACTTTACTGTGACACACAAACATTTGAAACAGTACACTCAAGTTTCATGTTTTTCAAGTACAATATGTAATTCAGGTATACCTGAAGTTTGATATGTACCAATTTGCTGTCTCTTTTTGCAATGTTTTATTAACATATTGTTGTAAGGGACAGCTCACAGGGACTTGCAAGACAACTGTATTTTACCAATGGCTTCACCAAGAGAACAGGAACAGAAAGAGCAACAAATCATAACAAGAGAACAGGTCAAACCAACATATACCTTGGAAGTTGCATATAGTTCTTGAAAAAGGCAAGAAAATAGATTACTGAATCTAAGTTAAAGTCTTTCTTTGTAAAGCACCCCAAAATGTATGTGCAATGGAATATAGAATGCACAACTATGAGAATTTAAGTGACTCAATTATAATATGGACAATACTAATACAAGACACTGATAATATGAGACAATGAAAGTTTGATTAGATGGCTACACTGTTTTACCCACAAGTCTCTCTGAATTGTACTGGGGTATCACCTTCAAGTCAGACAATTAACAAAGCAAAGTATAGAATTGCCCATGTTGAGTTTTGAATGCAAATTTTCATTGGTTCAAATGTCATTGATTTATTATAGAAGGAGATAGGCATTTTCGAAATTTGTCTGCAGACTTTCTTGAAATCCAGAATATTTGTAATGAAAGTAAGGGAAATATATACACCTGTTATGACTATGCCATGGATATAGATTTTTGTGAATAGGTTTTACAAAAGGAATTTACATATTAAAACTCTGCATACAAACTGACCACCCAAGTTGGTGATATTTTGACACACTGAAAAGTATATATTTTATTCACCCAACATGTTTTAAATTAGTTTTTAGAGCATTTTATGCAACATTTGGAACTTTATTTTTTTTTCTTCTTAAAGGTATGTTTGCTGCATATTATTAAACATAACTATTATGCTTAGAATGTTAAGAAATATGGCTTATTGAGGAACGTATTATAAGGAACCTCAAAATATACCAACCAGAGAGGATTGTGGGTAAGATAGTCGAATGGGCTACATGTATTCACTGTGAAAATGGGTTTACATATTTATCAAATGATGTCTAAGTTGGTATAAAACTTAAAGATGCATTTGGCAAATTACTTTTTAACCCTAAGTCCCTTATAAGAAGATTGATTATATCAGGAAAGGCTAAAGGTTTGTTTTTTGAAAGGACTCTCTCAAATCATTGTTGGTTTATAAACTTAATTAAATATTGTAAGGATACATTAAACTTCACTAGTCAAGTTCAATTGAAATAAACCTGAAAGTGAGGGCTATTGAAATATCACAAAGCTTATCTCTGATAATATGGCATTTATAGACAATAGACTGGAGTTCCTATAAATGGAACTTCACAAGTTATTGTATAAACTTGTTGTCAAAGAGCATCTTCTTGTTTGATTTTGAAGATAGTAGTCAAGGTCAAGTCCATAAAGAATGCCCTACCATTGATAATATGGGTGTAGACACTTGAATGGAGTCTTTGTATTTGCATTTTTGAGTTATGGTGGACATTGCTAATTTTCATTAAAAAAATATGGCAATTAATATTGAGGTCATGGAAAATACCAACGTGCATGTGTCTCTTTGGTGTTTGATATTTGACAGCTCAGGATGAGAGCACATGGCCCCTTCCTACAACCTCGGCTTCCTCCATACTTTTAATATGTAAGAATTAAAATATTGCATTTTACCTTAGTACAAAGAATGCTTCTACACCAAGGTCACCCCTCCAGAGAACAGTAACTGGCACGTACGTTTGTACATATGAATCAACATACTGGCGATTTCCTGCATAAAAGAATGATATGAATATAAACCACATAAAAATTATGAACTTCTCTCTTTTTTTCTGATATTATAAAACTTTTGACTAAAGACTAAAAACAAGCAGTGGTATTATAATGACACTCATATAAAGAAACAAACTTGTATAATTAATTGAATGGCAGCTATTGCAGGGATCAAGGCTACTATCATTAAAGTTACACGATTGACCAAGTATTTTGTGATATAATTATTTGAGTCAAATTTCCAGTCAGTAGGTAAATAATAGGTAAACTTGCTAGTATGTCATATATAAAGTTAGTTTTTATGTAGTACTTTTCTACAAAACACTTTATGATTATTGTCCTAAACACAGACCCATAGTGGCACAGTGGCCCCTAACTGTATATTTTCTCAACTCCAACTTACAATCCATTGCAATCTCTGTAAGCACATAAAATTAAAGCATTCGCATTGCAACCTATCGTATTAGGGTCTCAATTATACAACTGGTTTGACTATATCCCATTTTAATTGATTAGTTGAAATATGAATAATAATAATATTTACCAACGATTTGGCCAGTGACTGTCATCAGATAGCAGTGTAGTACTATAATCCAAGACATACTGATAACACGGATCCCATTCAAACACTGAATACTGTCCTTGCTATGATCCATACTCAGTATACTGCGAGCACAGTCAATAACAGAAAAGGACAAAAGACAATCTTGGAGTTTGTCTGCAAGGCATGGAAAAAACAATCATGAAAAGAATCCAGACTCTGTCAAAGATCATATAGCCTGCTTATATCACGATCTGCATCAAGTTTGCTTTCCAGTGTCACTATATATAACCACTTGTAATGCTAGTAACGGAAAAATAATTAATTTAGCTACACCCTGGATAGTTATCAGCATGCCTGCTCATCGATTGTTATGCAATATTCATAATAAAATGTAAATTACGTCACTCGACTTGTGCTCGCTCATCTCAAAGATGGTACAGTTAAATACTGCCTTCATTTGAATATAACAAATCAGACTGATGTACGGTATGACTCCCCATTGCAGCCAATTATTTTGATTGCATTTTTTCACACCAATCAGTTTGAGTAATTATAATTTTCAAACAACATTAAATGTTTGCCATTGCTAGCAGTTAGTGCAAGCAGTTAGTGAGATAGAAAAGCAAAATCACATAGCCTTGTGTAAACAGGCTATTGGTATTCATGTACACATTTAAAAGGCAATGCTATTCCAGGAAATAAAGGTATTTTCATTAACTTTGGGTTCCGGGGAGTCATTTCATGAGTTCACATGACAATAATTTCACTTGGTTGCAATTTAGATACAACACTTTTTCACCTCTATATTTCTATCAGTGTTACATGATCTGTGTCTCATGTCTCTTAGTAGACAGGAAGATGTATTCATGACTATTTATCTATAGGCAATAAACCTTTAGTAGTAATGAATATTCAATGTTCATCCAATCAATATTCATATAGCAGTTGCTAATACCCATGAGGCAAGAGTTTACCTCTGAAAATAACAATTGAGGTGAAAGGACTCTCCAGAACCTAAAGTTCATGAAAATAGTTGTATTTCCTGGTGTGGTGTTTCCCTTTTAATGTTCTGACCCAGTATTAAGTAATTTAGAGTTGGAATGATAATAGTTTTCTCAATTTAATTACTCGTATTCAGACTAAGACATCAGTTATAAAAACAATCATAATTATTACATTATTGAAGTATACAACAGGAGCATTTATTTAGTATTTTTTTTACCTTTGCAGGATTTCTTCTTCCCATTGCCTTCTTCAATGTTCATGTCTTCTTGTGTGTGTTCATCATTTGGAATATTTGCTTGTGTATTCTGATTTGAAACCGAATCTGCATTATTTGGTCCTGTATTGGGTTCTGATACATCATGGTCTACAGCAGCTTCAATCATATTGACCTTACTACCGCTGATAGTGTTTAACTCTCTGTGGTTACGAGTCATTTTCATGCTAATTTCACATGTCTTCCTTGATCTGATTTTGCTGTACACAGTCCCGATGATTAAAAATATGAGTATAATAACGCAGACAATTCTGGAAGGAAGTTTAGGTATCAAAATAAAATAAAGTGAAATTGTAGTTAGGAGACACAAGTTGCATTGTAATTTTGTTTAACTCATAAGTGAAAATACTTTAAATATGAACTAAAACCTTGATTAAACTATTCTAGTACAATGTTTAATGTTGATGCATAGTATATTCTATAACATTACAATTTGAAATTTACGTCCAAGACATTTTTTGACTCTGAATAGAAATTTCATTACTAAACATTACAATTGTTGTTCTGGTATTGCTAGACCAGTTGACTGCACAGGGGTATTATTTTTTTTTTTACATTTTTTTTTTATTTTTACATTTTTATCATTTTCACAACATATCATTAATTTTGTCATCATCATTTATTAAGTTTGTGTTCAGCTTTTCAAAATTATGCCAAAAATTTTTTTACTGGTAAACCCAGCTTTTAAAAAAAAATATGATAAAATGCATATAAACGCAGCTTCAAACCTCTCAAAATGATCATTGGAAATCATTAATTTTAAAAAGCCACCAACATAGTAGTTTCTTAGGTCATATGTCAAGTTTATTTGTCAAAGTATAAAGTCACAATAAACTGAAAAATCCTATTTAATGGCAGACCTATTTCTCAACACATAAAGATATATTTAGTTCACAAAATCATACAATAGCTAAATTCTTCATGTATTTTGTTCTTTCAGTAACATCACTGACAAAGTCTCTTTCAGTACATAACATTCATAGGTACATGTACATGTAGCTGGTACATTAGCCTGCAAAATTACATTGCATTATGGGTATCAGTGAAATTTAATTACATTCCAACCCAATACTTAGCAACCATGTAAATGACCACAGCAACTGCAAATTGTGAAAAAATCTTGAAATCATGATATCATTTGGGATCACTAATTTAAGCTCAGTTGTTTGTGTTTCATTGAATTAACTGTCATTATGAAAGTAATATATTCATAGCAAAACTCATTTGTTTATCTGTTTGTAGTTGCTATGGGTTATTTTGGTTGATATAATTTAGCGTTGAATAAGGAATGTTAATTAACTTTCTTTGAAACCAAATTATCTCAAAAACCCGGAAACATTATTTGCAAAGAACAACACAAACACTTTTACTTACATAGCCACAATATCTCCTGCTCTGAAAGGGTAGCTCTCTTGAGGACACCCACCCCATGAGAATTGAACCTTCAAAGTTGGCCTTGGGTATAAGTATTTTACACCTTTTAACAAATAAATTGAACCTACTATAAATATATATAATATATAATATATATATATATATATATATATATATATATATATATATATATATATATATATATATATATGTATTTTTTTTTTCATATGTGAGTGTCTAATTCAAATAGTCATGTTTTCCATTGTTTTGCATATGGTCTCTGTGTTATTGGTTTCTTTTCATCAAATGTACAGACATTACAGATCGAAAGAAGTTTTATGTTGTCTTTTTAATTAAAATTACCGAGTCCACTATTTCTTGTGAATGGTCAATGGACCTTCACATTTCTTAAATCAAATGTCTGTGTGAGCTTGGTGACAATTGTCAAAATAACCTGTCAGATTTCAGTAAACACACACATACACACACACACACACACACACACACACATACCCAAACACAAAGCCTCTTCGAGACTTCAGATTCTACAAAATAACTAAGGATTTCTTTAAATTCAGTCGTGCCATTATGTGACTATATGCATGTGAATTTGGTATTTATTTCGGATTTTTAATTGATAAAACAAGTTAAATTACCATATTGATCTACTTGAAAAAAACAACAACTATGTGACACAACATATGCCAAGCTCTTGAAATTGTTGTGCAACTGGCAATAACTTGCAAATAAATATAAAAGTGTCAAACTATTATATTTGTATTGTATATACAATAACAATATTTTTCCACACTTTAAAAAAAAAAGTTTTTGCAATTTATTGAATTAAAAACATGCACTTTGTCGATGCTGTTTCAAATTTTGTTTAAAGTTGGAAAAGCATTGAACAGTAATGTTGTTTTAAAAAAACACAAACTATAAAATACCCCTTATTAATTTGTTATCAATGATAAGGCCACTTAAAAGACCTGGGATCTGTATCGATAATAGGAAACACATATATATACTTGGAAAATGGAAATGAAATTTTCCTTTATTAAGTTTCTGACATTCTTTCACCATATTATATGAATGTAACTGTTAACCTACCTTCTTCTCCAAATGTCCCAATATCATCTAGTGTGCATGAGTCAGGAAAACATAATCCAAGTTCAAATTCTCTCCCTGGCAACAACTATAAAATTTAGAGAAAACATACAGTTGTATAATCATCACTGTGTATGTGTGGAATGTCTATCCCCATGTTTAGTAATCAGATAAATCCTTGTTATCTCAGTTGCTACGTATATTTACATACATTTATAAAATCCTTATTCACTTCAATAAATTGCAAATCAATTAAAGTGTGTTTGAAATTAACGGACTAAAAGAATGCTTTCTGGTGTTATTTTAAAAGATCGAGGTAGTAATAATATGAGGTAAAAATGTGTGTGTGTGTGTATGTGTGTGTGCACATATAAACAAGTTAAAGTAAAACCACCAGACTGCTTGTATGTGTATTTGATGTGGAGATTACTTTGGGTTTGTCGATGGAAATTATTCAAATGAAAATGAAATGAAAATGATCACATTTTATCTCATATTGTTACTACATCAACATTATAAAATAGCACCAGAATGCAATTTTTAGTCCTTTAATTTCAATAATCTCCAGGAAAGGGTACCCCCACTTGACTAGCACCCTCAAACTTTTATTCAACTTTCACTACCAACTTTCCAGTTTTACTTTTCTTTCTTTCTTTTTTGCTTAAATTTGGGAGATGAAATCATAAGTATATTACCCAAATGCACCCTGACAGTTCTTGCAAGTAGGAGCACTTAAAAGCAATCTATAGTATCTATTCTGTGTGATACAGGTGGTATGAGCAAATGACTCTTCTTTTGGATTTTTGGTACAAGAACAGTGTGGGTTGGGAGGTCTCCGAGGACCCCCCCCCCCCCCCATACCAGTTTATACACAGTTGCCCCCCTAAGAAACACACCCACACACACACACTGCCCTGCTTATACCACTACTGAACCTCAGTAATACATACTTCTATAACAACCCATCAAGACAGCATGCATCAACATTTTTACTAGAACAGTTACATTGAGGTTTAATATAAGTATTTTCACTTGAGTAAAAAGTAAATATATACTTGAGTTTTTACCACTTTCATCTAGAACATAGAAGGCTTAGTAGAATTAGGTGAACAATTAACATACCTTATCGTCCACATAAAAAGTGGTATAACAATATTGTGTTGCAAAGGGTGATGCTTCATCAATTTTAGACGGACAGTTACTAAATTGTCCTGGATCTTTGAATGTGGAGTTTAAGTCATCACGTATATATCCATTAGAGTAGTACACTGCAAAAAATGGATAACAGATCGAGATAGCAATTATTATGCCATGCTGAGCCCAAGTTGAACAAAAAGTATGGAATATATACTCTAGTGGTGCTATATGTCATGACAATGTGCGGCTATGTCATGACAACGCATGGCTGAACGAAGAAAAATATTGGAGAACAACATCTATTAAGTAAACACAACCTAGCTGCAACTGAAAAGTGGTTGTAAACAGGTCTGTTACACAATTACCTCATACTCATAACATTGTACATGCTGCAGAGCATTGAATCACCTGTGGAGTAAACATGTGTGTACAATATCTGTTCACATAATATGGTATATGCACAATAAATAAAACCAGATAGACTTTTCTGTCTACAGTCACCCAAATACTAGCTACCCTGCAATGCAATCACAATTCCTGCTTGTTACTATACTAATTATGAATAAAATCGACCAGCAATCAACATGAAAATCATCTAATTATTGATGTATTGTTTGCTGTCAGATAAAAAATATAACATACTACAGGTAAAGTTAATTCAGCTTTTAAATTACTAAATTTGGTGATAATGAAAAATAAATTAATGTATGTAAAAATATGTGATTAATATATTGTCACTCTATATTTTACTTTTTCTTAAATGACTCCTAGCTTGGAATCCATGTCGATGGGGTTTTTGAATGTTTTATTTCCCCATTGGAAAGACAAATGTAATAAATATATATATATATGGATTCCAGGCTATCAATGACTATATGAACAAATTACATCAGCAGTCTTTGCCTTTTCGAGACAAGAAATTTACCGAAAATTCACCCCCCCCCCGACATATTTTCTGACTGTTACCTTATGTATAATCCTGAATATATTAAACCGGAATGCGTCAACATACTATAAACGATAGGCTAGTTCCCATTCAGTATCGTTACGATTAACATGCCTTCACTCACAGCCAGACTAATAAACAAGGGTTTATGTCATTAGGTGCAATATAGCACTGGCTACCGTTACGTCGCCGTGAAAACAAAAAATGACCACGTTTGGGAGATACCCGGTACGATTCCATCCTACCATGACGGTAGTGCAAAATGTTGACATTATCACTGCATGACTGCACGTACGGAGCCATAATACAAAAGCGGTCTTTTTAGCACATAATAGTAGTATTTGATTTCCTCTCCACTGCGTACACGTTGACCCAATTTCGTCGAATGCTGAGGCGGGTACCATATGAAAAGCAGAACACACCACCAGCTACTAGTTACAATTAAGACTTATGAAAATAAAACCGTTTTCTTTTTGGTGAGACTTCGCCGGTGTGAATTTAACTTACTTTCATGTGCATATCTAATCATCACAGAACTCTTCCAATCAGTCATATACTTCTGTGTATCGATGTAACACTCAGATGTCACATTTTCAAACGGATTTCCACTGGCAATTTGCTGAGGCCACTGAGACAACACACCAAATACACCGTCCATGATGTTTTGGGCCTCCGTTACTGAGAATACCACGATGAAGACCCAGCTTAGAGTTGCAAAAGCGCTGATTTGTTGCGCCATGTTGACGATTGCTGCTTGCTTGCGCGTTGCGTTGCTATATATGTGTGGCTATGCTGGGCACTTCAATTCACTTTCTTTGTGTAGGTAAGCGCGTGACGTGCGTCATAATTTGCATATCAATATTTACAAGTTCTACCGTGCAAACAATACAAAACAAACATATTATTAATACTTTAGCTTCTGTTGTGCTGGAGGGTACATGTAACCCCAGGCTGTAGTCCAAAGAGCTTTGATTGAAGATAAATGTTTGGCAAGACAAGGCAAACAATACTGTCATAAATTAAATAAGGCAATAAAAAAAACTATGTTGTTTCTCGTCGTGCGGAAAAATCAAAAGTGATGTGGTACTTTTATCTTAAGCTATGTATCAAAGGGACATTTCTGTAAAACCAGATAAGGATGACATACAACGAGTAACACTGAAGTGACGCACTTGGATACTATATTCCATTATAGTATACTTAGATATATATACTATATTTAGCATGTCATGGAATGTCGAACTTTCTACACTAACCCATATATCATATTTTACATGTCATATTTTACATGACAATATAGTATACTTAGATACTATATTCCATTCAACCCCTGATGAGTGAGGACTACGCACCTCACGAAACAGTTATGTAGGGTCTATAGCATATAATTTGGTTCAAATTTTCAAAACCTGTTTATATATATATGTGTGTGTGTGTGTGTGTGTGTGTGTGTGTGTGTGTGTACACCAAGGATTTCATTTTCACTGAAATGGTAAAATGGCCGCTTTTCCTCGACCTAATTTCCAATGCCTTGGGAAGGTATACTGGTAACTATGAGCATTTTCAAAGGATTTAGCAGAAAATCACAGGTAAACATATACGCATACTACTAGGCTATCGTGTAAACTTATAAATGCTATATCAATCTTCTCTATATCGTGGTCTGTGGTATAATCTTACACATGATGCGTGGTGCAAATACAATTTTCGTGGAGTGAATGACACACTACATTTATTATATAGCACATTCGAACAGATTTGTCAAAAACTGACACAGAAAAAAAAAGGTGGCTCCAACATGCATGTGTTCTGTCAGTGGTCAGTGTGAGTGCGAGAACATTTTGTTTTGTTAGAAGTCGACGTCCTTTTCGGGTTCAAAGTACTTTACAAATACCTGCATACCGTATTGCCCCTGATAACCGACCAGTGTGACCTAGTTTACGTGTGAATGGGTTAGTGTAGAAAGTTCGACATTCCATGACATGCACCAATCTCTCTCTCTCTCTCTCTCTCTCTCTCTCTGCATTCATAACATAAAAAAATTATTCTTAGTTTCGTAATAATAAGATTAAAGCGGTTCCAAATCGATCATATTTTTATGTTTAAAAAATTAGAATATAAGGCTGCAGTCAAATTTTATGGTGGGGGAGGGGAGAAATGATTTTGTTGAGATATTTCACAGCTATGCATATTATATAAGGAAATTTCTATATATGCAATTGAATTATACGGTCTTAACCCTATCCTGCATTCTGGAGATGTACAAGATATGTGAAGTACACATTAGTATTGTGATAAACAACTTTAGAGATATGTGAGCTTCGGGAGGAGAAATCTCATATTGGGACCTAACTTGGAAATATCTACCTAGCAGTGCTTTTCCTTTCAATCTTCATGATCTTGATACATAGGAGAAAACAGAGTCACCATTGACCATAATGGAAGGGGATGTCCCTCAATCGTGAGCAATTTTTCGATAATACGAACATGTAGCATAGATGTACATAGATTGGGGCTGTATTTCACAAATTTTGGTTGAATATTAATTTTATTGGTGGTGTTAAACAGTCTATGCAATTATGTATTTACTATATGTGCACTTTCTCTTTGAACAAATAAACATAAGCTGTGCCACACTACATGCAAGATAGATCAAATTATACCAAAAACTCCACTCATTTCACTTCATTTTGTAAATAACACAATATACAACTATTCAGTGTTTGTCATATATTGACAGCTTTATTTCACGTTATGGTTTTTCACTTCTCAAATTGAGTTGTAAATTTTATTTTCATACAATTTCGTCTTGTAAATCTTAACAATAATGTTATTCTAAGTGGAATCATTCATCCCTGACAAATATCAGTGTCCTTCTCTCACTGATCTGGAAACGCTTGTTTTTCTTCACCTAAGACAAGGTGTTGGGTGTTGAAGCTTTCACAAATCATATCGCCTATCTTTTAAAAACTCTCTTATCTCTGTCTATAGAGGGAGACCACCATATTGTCATCATATAATCTATATATTATCATTTAGCTTGGTTGAACACTGAATATTCATGAGTACAAAAATGTTATACACTTTAGTATGAACAGCTGTCATGAATATTCAGTGTTCAACCATTGAATATATTATTTCTGCAAACTCACAAGATGCAATAGCCCATAACAAAGATATATACCCTATTTAAGGCTAAAGATCAACTGGATGTTTCTCTGAAATCTCAAGTAATTATAAGTGATGTAAAATCATGAAATAACTCTCCAAAGCCCATAGTTTAGGAAAATCTCTACTTCCTGGAGTAGCATTTACCTTTACAGGCCAGGGTTGTTAGTGTTATTTTATCATGGTGCTATAAGGATTAGATAGGATTGGCCCATCTTCTTCTATACCTCTTTACCTGACAACTGTGTTTCTACACCCAAATTCCAAACTTTTTTGAAATGAACCTTTCAGCATGCACAATCCTTCTCAGTAATACAGGTATGGATAACAGAAATGTAGACTGACACAGTAAGCTTGTGAGCAGACCACAATTGTGGTGGTCAACGTTCTCTAAGCAGATAAACACTGCTGAATTTTTAGAAGCTCTGTGCAGGCAGGTTGTCACACCTTTTTCAAGATAAGCATTTCCAGACTAATAATAGAGGGACAGATTGTCACTGTCAAGCAGTGCTTGTAACTAACAAATTCTGAACTATTCAAAACACCACATAGTCTCAATCATGAAGACACTATTTCTCGTAAATCTTATTTACAATAAATTAAATATATTTTAGTTTATATATCTGATTGCTACAACAATTATGGAACAAACAACTGCAATTATTTCTATTCTTACACTGTTATCTTGTATACATAGTCAGTAATATACCAATGTAAAAGTACAAAAATGTAATGTATGTAGAGTGTGTACAAGTAAAATCAACACTATCATTTGGAACACATGAATCCAGTATTTCAACAACTCTGTAGTAAAATTTCTTTTTTTTAAAGGTAAAAGAGATGGAACTTCAAATTGTATAAATTACATTCAATTCATATCAAAGCTATAAAGTTAAAATGACACAATTTTTTTCTTTGTAATATTTGTGAATATGTACTACCCAAAGGTATGTTGATTCCCTACTGGTATACATTATCCAATGATATTGTAAATATAATCAAAAGCATAATATAGTCTGTAACCAAAAGTCTTTCAATCATGTTTATGGCTGTGTATGATACATATTGATAACCAACACAACTCTTGCATCAGGTAGTCTTATATAGTCATGGTACTGAGTAAGTGGAAGCTACCCTCTCTACCAACTGAATCTGTGATTACACTGCACAGGCAACTCCTCACCGCAGTGGCACCACTGCACTTCAAATGTTCACTTCTGATAAAGTCACAGTTCCAGCTAGTATATAGGCTAATATATGTCACGTACAGAAATATTTTTCGATTAAAGCCATTTCAGAAATTAACTTTTGATAAACATCATTTCTTAAAACAGTGACAGTTTAAGATTAATGTAAAACATAGCTGCAGCAATGCTATGCATGTAATTATTGTTCAGATACACCCCTAATAAGTGAGTTTCCCATACCGTGGACTGAACTTTCACACATCAAATGTGATCCTATATATCACTGTTAAAAATTTATGGAATTTCAGTACTTTTATTATTAAGCAAATATCACATTTTTGAACTATCTAATGAGTTTTACAAGATTAACAAGAATATGCATATCTTTTGCCAGTATCCAGCTAAGTGACTGTGTATAGTTACTGCTTTTAGTATTTCTTATTGTACAATAAATTACATCCAGTTACCCGTATAATAGCATTATTGTTGTCACTGATAAAAATATACACTTTTTGAATTAAGTTATACATGTACATATAAACATGTATGTTATACAATTCATGTACACTACGTATTGCCCCTATCAATGGGGGGGGGGGGGGGGCATGGCGGCGGCAGCAGCAAAATGATTGAACATCACACATTTTCAAGGGGCACAAGCTGAGTTTATACATTGTATTCAATTTTGCTGAATGTTCACATGTTAGTTGCAGTACATAAGAAGCATCACTTGCAATTGCCTGAACTCAAACCTGGTAATAAGATATAATTTATCCATCCAATGGTGAAATGTTTTATAAACATCAAAATGTCAAGGAAGTCCCATCTATACAATCCATCACTTGCAATTGCCTGAACTCAAATCTGGTACATGTAATAAGATATAAATGTATCCATCCAATGACCAAGTAATTTACGAACATTAGAATGTCAAGGAAGTCCTATCTATACAAACCATTACTTGCAATTGCCTGAACTCAAAGCTGGTAATAAAATATAATTTAAATTTATCCATCCAATGATGAAACATAAACATTAGAATGTCAAGGAAGTCCCTTCTACATGTATACACAATCAACTGTTCTAACAATGCCTAAAGACAATTATTCTGCCATAGAAGGTATGCATAGACATTTATATTATATTCAAACAATCTAAGGGGTTTTGAGTAAATATTCTCATGTGACTAAAACATTTATAAACACAACTTGAGCCACTCTCAAGTTTAACTATTTTTCTCGCATCTGCTTTATCTCAAGAGCATTTTAGGATAATTTATTTCCAACATGTTCTATGGGTAATATCTTTTCTTGTAAATCAACAATACTGTATATTGTAACTGTGCAATGGGTAGTGCTAATGTATGTCAGCCTATATGACATTCAAATGAAGTCAATAAATTTAGTTAATAATTGAACTACTGTCATTGGACATCATTTAACCAAATTAGTAAAGAGTTATGGCTGCTAGGGCTTCAACTTTGTTATTACCTTCTGAAACTTTTTGTGCTGTCCTTCTCTACGATATACAAATAACATTTTTAAAACCACTACATACAAATAGTGCATTGGGGTTTTTTTGAAATGTTAAAACTTGTCATAAACTTTGGTCCACATACATGTATAATGAATGAGAACTTAGTGATTATAATGACTATGTTACATCCAGGTATAGAAGTAGTGTACGGCTGCATTTGCACGATGACATTTTCAAATAAAAATGCTAAATCCCAATACCACGATTTCTGTTTTAATGTGTTTTCATGACACAACATGTACTGGATGACAAATCTTTTTTGAACATTGACATGGTAACACCAAAGATAAAAGGATTAAAAAATGATGCCGTTGTGATGATGTACACGTATTATCTTAACAAAAGGGTTTAAACAGATGTAAAAATAAGTAATGTATCATTGATAGGGTTATTCCTGAGGGAAAATAAGTGCATTTTGAATTGCTGCATTTTTTAGTTGCATTTTTCAATGTGTACTCCATTTTCAAATCTTTCCATTTCATTTGTTAACACACACACACACATACACACACTGTTTCAAATGAAAACAACTCATTTTGACTGGAATCTAATGTTCTACCAATTCTGCATCTCCATATTTAAATACAGCATCAACATATTGAAACAATACTCTTTCCATGTAGGACTGGTTTCTAGGCAACAAACCTTCACAGAATCCAATATGGCCACCATGTGATGTCACTGCAAAGACTATGTTTGGATGCTGCCTTGCTTCTTCTAGTGGTAATGCTAGGATAAGAATGTACAAGTTTGAATGAGAGAACTCTTGCAAAATGCTGATTTAGCAGAAAATAATAAAATCACAGATGAGACTTAATATGAAATGTATTTATGTATAAAAATGACTGTGGCCACAAAAATGGCAAGTTTTGTAGTATGTACATTCTTCAAAATAGAAAGCGAGAAACACCTAAGTTTCTAACACATCAAGAAATGTTCCTCATTGTTTTGAAAAGATAATGACAAGATAAAAGTCTTTTGAGAGTGCCTTTTGTCAGTATTTATTGGGTTTGATGAGAGAGAGAGAGAGAGTGAAAGAGAGATCTAGCGAGCGAGAGAGAGAGAGAGAGAGAGAGAGAGAGAGAGAGAGAGAGAGAGAGAGAGAGAGAGAGAGATGGGGGAGGGAGGGAGGGACTGCGGGGGAGAGAGAGCAAGGGATGGGCAAAAATACTAGTATATAAAAAGGCACAGATAGACAGATAAGCAGAATGGAAAAGGAAGATAGCAACATCGACAGACAACAAGATGGACCCACAGTCAGACAGATAACTCTGAAAGAGAAGAAAAATTGACAGACAAACAGAGAGACAAATCCACTTAAATGAACTGACAAAAAGACTTACCAGTTTCAGGAGAGAAAGGATCATCAGCAGCCTGGAAACACAAGACTGGTATTTTCAAAGCATCCAGTTTCTCATGAAGTGATGCATCTTTATAGTAATGTTCAACACCTTCATATCCAAACATTTTACTCGTAAATCTCTCATCAAAGTCTCGAATCGAGCGAGACTGAAAATAAAGGTTTGAAATATTAATACCAGCACACATAATATATTCAGGGATGAAGATAAGGGTGGGTAGCCAGAAAATACAATCTGAAGGTACTCCAAAATGTTTTGCCGGCTATTGTTGGGGAATTTATTTTAAAAAATCTTTGTTTCAACAGTATATTGATGTAGATTTTATGGGTTTCATTTTTAGATATTACTGCCTACATTTCACATTTGACTTTACTTTTAAAATTAGCTAAATTCCCAGATATTGTATGATTATGCTTGAATATACATATAAGTGAAAAGTGAAGAAGTAGAACTAAGGTAGCAGAGCTAGATGATTAAATATTACTGCTAACAATCAGAAGAACTATGTGTGGTCATGGATTGAGGAAATACATTTATGGCAGACAATGAAAAGTTAAGGAGTAAATAAAATTTATGACGTGTGAACACATATAAATCATAAATAAAGGGTATGAGGTACAGAAGCCTTCTGTACTTGCTGTGACTTAGTAGAACGAGAAATTAGATTCTAAACTCTGAAGACAACCTACCTTCATTACATGGTCAATATCAAGATGACTCTTAAACATTTCCACATTTCTGAAAAAATAAGCAGTACACAAAATAGATGTGAAATTTGCATTTGATTTTTCTGATTGATGTACAATGCATAAGGTATATAGCCTGTTTACAACATGATCTGTGATTTTGCCATGCTGTCTTACTAACTGATTGTAATGTTAACAAGGGGAACCAATAAGGGGTTTTACATCTTGTTGCAGATCTCACAAGATTTGCAAATATGCCTTGCAACAACGGTTGTCAAACGTGTGATCGTGTTCAAGCTTTCATCAGGGCCATGTGCGATGACATTGAGAACAATAGTGTAAGCATGTGGTTGCTATGGATGCAATGGCTGATGTGGAATCTCGTGAGATGTCGCGACACAAAAAATGGCTTATAAAATTTAATGTGGTTCGAAAATTAGATGTTCAAATTGATTAGTTTGACAAAATGCAAGCAAACTGATAGGCTGCAATGGGTAGTGCTAATGTATGTATGTCAGCCTATATGAGATTCAAATGAAGTCAATAAATTTAGTTAATAATTGAACCACTGTCGTTGGACATAATTTAACCAAATTAGTAAAGAGTTATGGCTGCTAGGGCTTCAACTTTGTTATTACTTTCTGACACTCTCTCTCAGCTGTACTGTCAGGAATTGATTGAATATAAACCAATTCAATGGCGTTTCCAGTGACTTTGTAGACTTGAAAACATTATATGCTGTAGAAACCACCATGGCTGCCTTAAGACCACAATCTTGTCCAGACTTGGCTAGATAGTTGAATAAAATCATTCTGAAAAGACAAGAAAAAAGGAATTGGTGCAGTCATATGACAAAACAACGTTACTTAACAATTTACAGTAACATCTGAAGACAGCTAAATGATTTAGCCAAATGAAATGAGGAAAGGACAGTAAAATATAGTTACTTTGGCATGGCAAGTTCAAAATGAATCAGAACGTTTCGATCCATCATCTACTGACTATATCTTGATCATGCAATGATTTAACTATTCAGTGTTAATGTCTTTCTCCACAACTGGCAGAATCGCCAAGATTGTCCCATTCTTTTCTATCTTACCATTCCAAAGTAACTACATTTTACTGTCATATTGATTCTTGGAACCAAGAAGAAAATATACTCCATAAACAAGGTAAACTATCCATGCTTTGAGTTTGGAACTACTATCAAATACAGGTATTAATCTTGGTTTCCAGATATGGCACAAAAAAACATTTGGAATTGCAGATGCATAACATCTTTTTATCCTTTGGCATCCTGGAAGAGGACCGGAGAACTCAAGGTTGATAGCTAAGATTTATGCAAGCATTTTGATTAGTAGAAACACAACACACAGTAAATACACTGTAAAACGACCATATGTATTCGTGAAAATTAAATCATCCGAAAAGAAAATCAATAGATTTATTAGGAATTGCTACGAATGAAATCACCTTTACATCTGGAAAATGATGATATTTCAAGTAAGGCTTAATAAGTACTATTATGGCCCTCCCTTTTTTGTTCAAAAGCTACTTGTGAACAACACTCCTAATGGTCAGTCTTTGGTTTTCTAATTGAAAATTTTTCCCAGGCAGTCTAAAAGCACATTATAAAGTATAAACCTTGGTCTATATATGTTGCCTCTGTGTGTCTTGTTTGTTAAAACATCTTGTACACTACATACATGAAGACAAATGGGAACTGGATGGTCTCATTCTCGCAAACCAGAGTTATTATTTCTACCACTACACTTCGAAATAAAACTCAAAGCCGTATCTCACATATATATTTAATACCATGGATGTATTTAATTAGTAACTCCTAAAACATTCATGGTAATACATATTCATAAGCAATGACATCATGATAATCTGACCATTCAAAGTCCGTCTCTCAAAGAATGCATTTCAGATAACAATGGCCTAATGTAGGGACCGGCTCGTTAAGAATGGTACCATAAAACGGTCGTGGTTTGCGACGATGGATGGTCTCAACAAAACTCAACTCCAAGGGTTTCCATAAGATCTAACTAGCTCTCGTCCTGTTAACAGAGAATCATCAGGTCAATAACTGCACTACATATTCTCAAATTGCTGAGCAGTTCCAAATGTACACTCTATTCTATTCAGTATGTACTAGCACTCACCTTGGGTATATTGAAAATAAAAAGATAGTTGATTTCCTTGAAAACAATATGATGAACCCCTTAAGTTTTTTATTATTTCAAAAGGACCATGACCAAGATTTCCTATGGCCTAGTTTTAAGAGATTTAAGAAGACTGAACTGTGATTTTCAGGAAAAATTGTCCTTGAGGTGCATTCTAACTTAATATTCATAATGCATCATAATCAACCATCGCATACTTACCCACCAAGTGAAATACCAACACCAACTACAGGTGATTTGGGGTACTGTCTTTTTATGTGGTTGACAACAAAATGTAGATCCTCTGTATTTGCAGCACAATATGTCCTAGGAGTCTGAAAGTAAAATAGAAATATCCACATAACATCCTATCACAAATTAAATCCTCAAAAATATTTCATATAACTCTATAATAAACTAAATGGACATCCATTTTTACCATACTGCCAGAATTGATCAGGCAATTTGACTTCCACAGAGTGCTGAAAATGATTACTTGCACAAAATTCCATATTTATCATTCAATGTGTCAATGTAGTCAGAGTAAAATTATGCAAATATTGGAGATAAAATTTATTTTTAAAAATCTATTCTGACGGAAACTGGGAATGTTTTCTGAAGCTTTGCGAAAGACAGTTATAATTGCAATTAATAAAAAGTTGGCAAATACTATAATACAATGAACACAGAACTGACATTTGCCTGTTTGCATGTTATATTGAGTAAAAATCCCTATTTTTATTGGTTTATCGTAAAAGTAATGAAATATAATTTTTTACGTTACGAGTTCTAAAAACTACAAACCTCAGAGCAAGAACATGCAGTGTTGTATAAAGATACTGGAAAGAAGCTAATTTGGTTTTTTCACACACCCACCTTGAGTTGAGATCCACCGTTACCTCTATTGTTGAACACCACTGATCTATAGCCAAGTTTACTAACATCATCTGCTATGTGTGCTATGTAATAGTCACTAGAACTACCTACAATACAACCATATACAAAGATAGTCACTAGAACTACCTACAATACAACCATATACAAAGATAGTCACTAGAACTACCTACAATACAACCATATACAAAGATAGTCACTAGAACTACCAACAATACAACCATATACAAAGATAGTCACTAGAACTACCAACAATGTAACCATATACAAAGATAGTCACTAGAACTACCAACAATACAACCATATACAAAGATAGTCACTAGAACTACCTACAATACAACCATATACAAAGATAGTCACTAGAACTACCAACAATACAACCATATACAAAGATAGTCACTAGAACTACCAACAATACAACCATATACAAAGATAGTCACTAGAACTACCTACAATACAACCATATACAAAGATAGTCACTAGAATTACCTACAATACAACCATATACAAAGATAGTCACTAGAACTACCAACAATACAACCATATACAAAGATAGTCACTAGAACTACCTACAATACAACCATATACAAAGATAGTCACTAGAATTACCTACAATACAACCATATACAAAGATAGTCACTAGAATTACCTACAATACAACCATATACAAAGATAGTCACTAGAACTAGTAGTACAACGTTTTTATCCTGATCATAGAGGAGGCGATCAGGATAAAAACGTAAACATGTACCACGAAAGTCAATTCAGGCAAAATAACGAAGGTAAAATAGCAATGAACAATTAGCCGACATATACATCGGATTTTAATCAGATTGGAATTGTTCTATCTTTAATTAAAAAAATGGTGAATCAAATCTTACCAGTTAAGCCAGGTAAAATAAGTACTGTTGGTCTTGTCTTGGAATCCCTATGGAGTTGACTATTTTCGTTGTCTAACCAATCTAGACAAATTTCACCTCCATCCCATGTATCCAGTTTTTCACTGTGAATGTTAATTAATACATTGTTATTAATATAAATACTAAGACATGCAAATAAAAAATAACACAAAAACACAAATCTCTCATTAAAATTTTAAAAGCAATTAAAAGATAACACATTTTTTTAAAGTGGTCATATGGATGAGGTTTGGGTATTTATTTTGTCTTTTTGCAATGTATTAAGTTATAAACACAGACTTAGACAATGTTGTTTCACATTAATTTTCAAGTAGGAAGCCATGATAAAAAATTTTTATAAATTCAAAATCCAAAATAAATACCCATTCCTCATCCATATGGCCACTTTAAACAATTAATAAAATATTTTTTTTTAAAAGCAAAAGCATTAATAAAGCAAAAGCATTTAATAAAAGATTTTTTTTTTAAAAAGCAAAAGCATTTAATCAGTATACTGCTTACATGCTTTTGCTTTTAAAAAAAAATCTTTTAATAATTGTTTAAAAAAATGTGTTATCTTTTAATTGCTTTTAAAATTTTAATGACAGATTTGTGTTTTTGTGTTATTTTTTATTTGCATGTCTTAGTATTATTAACAATACACCAGCCTGGTTCAACAAAAAATATGGAATATATACTCTGGTCATTCTACATCACGACATGACAACACATGTCTATGTCTATGTAATTAGTTCGGTGTAAAGTATCTATGGTCAATCCCTTTTTAAAATCCTATTCCAGAGAAATTGAGTCTTTCAAAAATGTAAGTTGAATCTATACAATAGAGTCTGCAAATTGTGTTTGTCTACTTAAAATATAATTGTCTTCAATTACATTTACTTCTTTTACACCTCATCATTAGAAAATTGTTGTGACCAACGAGTTTCTCGTTTTTGGATCTAAGCAATTTCTCAACAACAAAACTTTTTTTTAAAAATACAAAATAAAACTGAAACCTACCTCACTTATTTTCTGAAGTCATGTTATCAGAAACAAACATTTTTTGGGGTTTTATTTTTGCCTTAGTATAACTATAAGTAAATCTGTGATTCTGTATATGTGATGTACATGTGATGTACATGTGATCAATTGTGACTGGCCACGTACACAATCTATCTATAGTTATACAGCTTGGTTTGCAACCTTGGAATCTTGGACTATGAACTGTTTATTAATCAGCACTCATACTTATTGTGTTCATAAACTTGAACTTTAACCTTTCAGTACTAATAACAAAAGATGGACCTTCACGCAAAATATATGTCTAACAGGAAAGGCATTCATTTTTGTATGTAATACCATAACAATTGTACTTGTAACATGTGACACAACAGTATAGCTACGAAATTACGTGATAATTATTGTCATTATAATTATAAAGGGCATAATAATACTTTTGCCCAGCCTGGCTTGTCTGTGAAGGTGTGAGCATAGATTCCCTGCCACTCATCTCTAGCTTTAACAACAGAAAAAGTAATATTTTGGCCATTATTTGTTTCATAACTATCTCAGAATCTATCCCTCTGGTTATTGGTTATCCATACATTTGTACATTGTGGAATCTGGGTTTAATCCTACACGTAGTACATGTTGGCTAAAAATAATTCTACTGGAATCAGGCGTTTTCACTGCAATGCTACAACATTGTTACAGGGATTTCCTAGGATGAGATCTTGCTGTGGGAATGAAGTTGAACTATTTCAGGTAGTTTAGGGCTGCTGTACTGTTTAATGATCAAGCACTAATATTTATTCATGTATAAAAAACACACCATTGCAGGTGATCTAACTTTCAACTTACTCTGTTCTCAATCATTATTGAAATTTTCATTGGAAATTTGAACACAACAGATTAAATGTTACAAAAGTGTAATTAACTTCATCTCCTGAAATAATATGGTAAAATCCAAAACTCTTATTGAATCTAGGGAGAATATTTTTTTACTTTTTTAGAAGTAGAATGATATCAAATGTTTATACATACGTCCTGTATGGTACTGTTATTGGTGACTTTAATACAGCTCTTATTATAGTATTAGCACGGGATTCAAAACACCAAAATGTTGGCCAATATTTCTCAGTCAATGCCGGGCAATGTTTACGTAAAAACTGCTGAAATCTTCTGTCTTTTCCAACCAACATGGGTTTCTAAATGGAAATTTAAAAAAAAAGGAATATATCTATAACATTTAGATAAAACTATAGACCGAATCATGTGTGAGTGTCAACATCATAGTGGAATTTGATAGGGTACTTGGTGAGTGAAAGGGCAGCAAAAACAATGGAAATCGAAGTATATGATGTATTACAGAACATGTAAAATATGTGCTATGTGCTGATTCTCCAGTAGCTCCATGCAGCAAGTTGATTGTATCCTTTTTATCAATTGTGAAACTTTCATATTTCGTTTTTTTTTTTCAAAATGTGTACCATCACACCCTCAGGTAGTGTGCGTAGTGTAAGATTGATTGATTGATTGATGTAAAATACAGTCAGTAGCCATATCAATTTCAAGGCATTAAAATCTTTCCATAACCTATGGTATGTAAGGGTACCTAAAACATTAAATTGAGACCATGAACTGGGATTCTCAGTTTGCAAAAAAAAATTAGCCATCTGAGACTCTCAGTTCATGGTCTCAGTTTAACGTTTTTGGTAGCCTTACATACCTCGTAATGTTCATGACCTCACTCACAATTAAGACACAGAAAAATATAATTTCTGGAAACAGCAATACAGAATGGACATTTATATATATCTTGTACAGTCTGTTACTAAAAGTCTCAAGAAAATGAGTGGGGCTCAATTCATGGTAAAAACAAAAATAAATAAATAAATTGGAAGAATTATCTTGTAAATCTACACAGCACTCCTATCATTGCAAACATTTTTTTTTCTGATGTACCCATAATGTAATATTTTATAATTAAGCTAAAACTAGGATATAAAATGCCTTATATAAACTTTAAAGTTATAGAACATGACATGTACAAACTACAATGTTAATCAGTGCCATGGCAACGGTTATATACATGCATGAATATTTTACTTGTTTCCCTGCAATAAGCATCTGAACCACATAGTTATCTAAAATCGACCCTTACCTTAGCAACGAAGTTGAGATAGTAGGTGACACATAACGCCCCAAATCCAACCACCAGCGGGAGAGACTGCCATTCCCTTGCTAACTCGACGAAGTACCCCATCTTGTCTCCTCAAGTTTAAAAAGTATCCTTGTTGAACAAATGATTCTGCGACTTCTGTTAACTCAGTCATCTATTAACAGTTGTGTTTCATGTCATGCGAGTACTCTTCCCTTACGTAATTAGTGATGACCTGGCACCATCCGATGCAGGCCATTGGTCGCCGGTTCGCGGTTCCATCAGAGTTTCATATATGATCTCGTCTCGAGCTCGGTACGCGGTAATCAATCGGTCTGGGGTCAAGAAAGTGCGCCCTCACACAGACAGGTAATTTGTAGTTGACCTTTGACACAGGGCTGGCAATTTTCATAGCAATGCATATGTAGTCAGCGTATTCTTATAAAACTTGTTTAATTTGGCTAAAATGTTTTTACATATTAAAGATAGCTTTTCTATTTAAATTACTGTAATATATTTGGATGATAAATCTTGATAACTGTTGTACAAAATTAGTAAAAGTATAGTAATTTTGTACTTGAAATGCATGTAGCAGTCATCTAATCATGGCGTCTGGAGCTCTGTTCGGTTCTGCTGCCAGTGGCAGCCGATCTGGAAGCAAAAATTTGGTCGAATTTCGTGCCGGCAAGATGCATCTGAAAGGCACAACTGTTACTCCGGATAAGCGGAAGGGACTTGTGTATGTTCGTCAAACTGAAGATTCCCTGGTTCATTTCTGTTGGAAAGACAGAACTACGGGCTCAGTCGAAGAGGTGAGTGAACGGACATGCATGTGACTCAGAACGTATTTCAATATATGCAATGTCACGGTTTTCCATAACACACCTAGTGAATGTATTGTAGTACTATAGTATTTCAAACTTGTTTCTTCTACTGTGTACTGTTCACACTCAGGTAGTCCTAACTCACGAACCATGTAGACTGGAAGCAATTTGTAACTGGTGATTATATTTATAATATTGTATTTGTTAGTGCATGGATGTATTAGTGAGACATCCATGGTGCCCGGGGGTTAGTATTACGTTACTAGTGATAATCCAAAATCGTCTCGTAACATACTTTTAAGTGATAACGGGTCTGTCATTTATTGCATTGGATTTCCATTCACGGCTTTTACATGTGATTTTTGTAATAGGATGTGTGTGTGTGTCTGTGTCTGTGTCTGTGTCTGTCTGTCTGTCTGTCTGTCTGTCTGTCTGTCTGTCTCAGTCCATCTGTCTGTCTCTGTGTCTGCCTGTCTTTGTCTGTGTCTGTATTCTCCGTGTCATGTCTAATATACATACTCCTACATGCAGTACACACGTTATATTGTACATTGTAAGTTGAAGTATTAACAATAATTCAATACAGCTTGTATTAAAGCATCCATCCATCCATATCTATCCATCTATCCATATCTATCCATCCATCCATCCATACGTATGTACATGTACGTACATCCGTATGGATGTACATATGGATGGATGGATGGATATATGTATGTACGTACGTACATACGTACGTACGTACGTACATACATACATACATACATACATACATACATACATACATACATACATACATACATACATACATACATACATACATACATAATCAATGACTCATCACATCACTGAGCAGACACACTTCCTTGTCTGTGAATACATGTATAACCATTCCAAGGAATATACCAATGAGCAATATGCTGAATGAAAATAGCAAAAATGATGGTTTGTAGTAATAGTGTGATCATAAGTGATTACTGTCTAAAGGCTAAAGCCCAGTTTGAAAGAGAATTATTGCAGAGACACTTTTCTGATACATTTTGATTTGTTTATCTGTGCATTACAATCATCTTTATATCAATGTTGATTTCAGTGTCCTCCCCCCCCTCCCAACAAAAAAAAAATAATTCCCCCAATATTTGTCTTCATACAGCCAAGGAAAATAGGAGTGACCTAAGGGGCCCTGTCACTACAAGTCACTAGTGGACTCCAGGAGTTATAAGAAAGCCTTAGGTCAAAGTTTCTTTCTGGTGAAATGAAGAAAAATATTGGGAATAAATGAATGATCATACAAATGTAAAATCTGCATAAGAAAGACTAACTTTACACTGTATGTAGCTTACAAGTATTTGTTAGTAAATAAGAATTATAGAAATAAATCTCACTGAGCACACTCACTAAAAATAACATGGAAATACATTTTTTGTAATTTTATATATTTTATTCCACTTTCTGTAGGATTTGATTTTATTCCCTGATGATTGTGAATTCAAGCGTGTACCACAATGTACTACTGGTCGTGTGTACATCCTCAAATTCAAATCTTCAAGTCGCAAATTTTTCTTCTGGATGCAGGTAAGTACTTCTATGTACATCTATAAGCAAACGTATCCAGCCATAGCTAGAGCTGAACATGTTTTCAAATTCAAGAAAGAATTTTTTGGAAGTCAAGATAAAGGCTAGCATCATATTCCACTTCATTATTGACTACAATATCAAGAATGTGTCTTTTTAGGTATCTCATTGTTCCTTTCCAAATATTTTTTATATAGTCACTTTATTGTAGTCAAAGGTCATAGGCCCAAAATACAGTGAATTACAAACTTACATTTTATATAACCAAAAAATATATGTTACAGTTCCATAAAGTATTTGCTTCTGACCTTATTTTTAAGGAGTGATAAATAAAGGTTGCTAGTCTCTGTAATTCACTTGATTGATCGGATGATAACAGTTGAGTAAACTTTTCAAAAGATGGCGGCTGATAGAAGAATTGCGGGATGTATTTTGACCTAAGGTTTGCAAAAAAATCATATTTCAATAGGAAATCATTAATGGTGTTCGTCCTTGATTTCATCATTTGAATAACAAAGTACACAAATATGTTCAGCTCTATCAATACCTTGTCTTCTTCCTGCCTCAATCCCAATCTTCTCAATCTATACAATCTGGCATAAGGACTACGTTGCATACTGGTATTTTAATGTAACCTGAGTACCATGTACATATTTCAATGACTATGCCACAATGATTTGTTTTCATTTACTATTTTCAGGAACCCAAGACTGACAAGGATGATGAGTATTGCAAGAAAGTCAATGATTACCTGAATAATCCACCACCACCAGGATCTTCTGGTGGTAGTCGTACTGGTGGTCTTCCACCAGAGTTAGCTGCTTTAGGTGGAGGTAAGAGTATCTTGTCAATAAATTCAAAGTACTATCAAGTACTCAGTGTTTTTGTTATGGTTGGGGAACCTCTGTAGGGGTAATGGGAAAGGGGGTAAAAGTGGAATAGTTTGCCATACAATCTACCATGATATTGTGTGGGAACTCTGATGACTGGAGAATCCCCAGTAGGTTTTACCTACCAAGAATACTTACCACTATGTTACAAACCAGACTACCTAGGGAAAATCTGTATTGATTTGTTCAGTAGGGTCAAACTGAGAATCACCCTTCTTTAATACTAGACTCAAAGATGAGTCATTGTTGGCACTTTTTGCACCCATTCCACAAAGGTTAGGGGAATGAATGATAATGACACCCTGACAACATATTTTACAGTCTTCCTTATTACATACATGTACAGATGTGGTTGAATTTTAATGAAACTCAGCCAGTGCCTGGTGGCTCAGACCCAGACTTCAGTGTAAGAGGCACACAAGCTAACTGTTCAGCCACTGACAAAACCCACTAGATGCTATGTTAATGATATCTGATAGTCTTAACATTCATGAAATCTTTGCTATATTTGTTCACAAGGTGAGAGTGGTCTAGGTGCCCTAGGGAACATGGATCAACAACAACTAATGCAGTTACTTGGAGGAGGCGGTCTTAGTGCTCTAGGTGTGTATTTACTGACACATAGGTGGTCTTAGTTCTCAAAGTATGTATTATCTGACACTTAGGGGGTCTTTTTTCTCAAAGTATGTATTATCTGACCCATACATGTAGGTGGTCTTAGTGCTCAAAGTATGTATTATCAGACACTTAGATGGTCTCATTGTCCAATATTTTAATCTTGGAGAAAATGCAAATGTGCAAAGTGTAGAAATGACATTATGAATTATAGAAAGTAAATGACTTCCATTAATTTTGATGCCTATACCCTCTCAGGTTATGGTAAGAGTACACAAGAACATTAATCTTTTTGATTTTTTGAAAATGAAAAAAAAAATCTAGTTTGGCCACTAGGAGTGCTATTCATTTATCACTGTTTGATATTTCCCTTGTAGGTGGTATGGGAGGCTTAGGTGGACTTGGATCATTGGTTGGTGGAGACAGACCAAGTAGTGCACAGTCTACTACATCATCTGTGTAAGTTAATCATTCAATATACTTTACTCCATAGTTTTCTAAGAACCCTGTTGTCTTACAATTATTGCCAATATGGTATTAATTGTATTACTAGCATATCAACATAACCAATGAAGAGATTGTGTGTCTGTGTGTCTGTGTGTGTGTGTGTGTCTGTCTGTATGTGTGTGTGTGTGTCTGTTTGTCTGTCTCCTTATGTATATCACGTGTGTGTGTGTGTGTGTGTGTGTTTGTGTGAATTTCTTTGTTTGTGACACTGTAGTACTCGTGCAAATACCCTAAGTATTTCTAACTGACATTGATGCACCTTGGGTTCACCGTTCTGTATATAATTGTGTATATAGACCATCCCGTGTACAATCATCACCAGCCCAAAGACCAACCAGTGATAGCAGTAGTGCTGGTGGTGGTACTGGTGGTACTACTGGTGGTACAACTACTAGCACTGGTACAGAGAGTACCACACCATCTCAGCAACGTCCAGCAACTGCTTCAGCTGCTCTGCCATCTCAGTCGTCGTCCCAAGCGTCACGTCAGCAGATACAACTCAGTGATCTACAAAACATCCTAGGCAGTATGAACAGTAAGTAGACAGTCGTAGACACAAACCACTGAACACTTTGACTAACTCTACATAACACAAAACAATATATCCTTGACAACCACACCTGAAAGAAACCCCATAAATAGTAGTGTAATATCTACCAAGTACAATGTACATGCATTACAGCTGTGTGGTATTCTGCTCATAGCGTCAAAGAAAGATGTGTATGACATTACATTTATGTCTGTAAGCAAAGGATTGACCAATATTAAGCCTTAGTACTTCTCAGCAGTTTAAAAATATATTACTTTCTAGGCATATACATTTACATGGACATTTATTGATGTATCATAACCTTGCGTGTGGTAATTATACACACTGTCAGAGAGTTTCATAAAAAGTGGTATACTTTATGACAAATTTGACAAAATCTGTTTATTTGTTTTTCTTTCAGTTCCACCACCACCAGAAGGACAAGGGGACGGTACCCAAAGTGCACGTAAGTCAAAACTCAATAGTATATATTCACTACATACCAGTACTTTTTAGAATGTAGTTACAGAGATAAAGTCCGGTACATATAAGTATACATGCAGTTTAGAGGGAGAACTTTGTTAAATGTGCTGAGAGCTGAAATGCATTCTACCTGCTGACCACTTTTATGAACACTGTACATAACTTTACATCTGTCTCATTATCATATTTGATTGACAGTTATTGATTTCTAATTATCCTGTTTGATTGACAGCTACTGATTTCTCATCATATTTGATTGACAGCTACTGATTTCCCATTATCTTATTTGATTGACAGCTAATGATTTCCCATTATCTTATTTGATTTACAGCTACTGACTTCTCATATTATTTGATTGGCAGCTATTGACTTGTTATTTTTCTATTTGATTGACAGCTATTGACTTGTCCCAAGCCCTGTCTCCTGAAGTGATGGCCCCTATCTTGTCTAACAGTGAGGTTCAACAACGGTTGATGGAACACCTACCAGAGGGGGAGTCTTTGCCTCGTGATCCTCAACAACTCAGTGCCACTATACAATCACCTCAGTTTCAACAGGTAAGGCTGCTGTGTATAGCCTTGGTGCATAGATTTAACCTATGGATACTGTGAAACTATTAGTCAATCAGTCACACAAACTGCTCTAGTATCAGTCCAATGTTAATTCATTTTCATCAAGGATACCATAATATATGCATTCTATGTTAAATCATGAGCCATATTTATTTAAATATTTATAATATTCCAGAAATTTGTTTGATGCATGTTGTATATACTATATCCTTCCTTTTACTTCACTTTCTGTCATTTAAATATACATGTTTTCAAAATCAAAACACATTTTCCCTCGTCAAATTCGTGCATCTCTCCTCAAATATATAATAATTCAAATTTGACTCCTTAACCAGCTTGTTTTGTTGAATCCCTTAAAATGAAGTACTTTACAGTATTAGTACTTAGATTAGTAAACTATGCATGCATAGGGCAAGCATTTTGATAGTAATGGCTGTTTGATTGATTCAAAAGCAATCGAGTTTTCGTCTCTGATGTTATGGTTTTTTTTATCTCCTAGGCAATGAGTATGTTTGGTGCAGCTTTGCAGTCTGGACAACTTGGACCATTGATGAATCAGTTTGGGTTAAGTCAGGAGGCAGTAGATGCTGCTAGTAAAGGAGGTATGTATTCTGTGATCCCTCTTAGATGTTCACTGACAATGGGCTAGCAGTAGGCTAGCTCAGTGCAAGCATTATTTTGATCACCTCGCCAGCTTATGTTAGCAATTGGAAGAAGGGTTATGCATGAATGCTGTAAAGAATTTAATTGAAACAGAATAAGTGCACCAAGACTTGCACATCATTTTGTACATACATCATCATCATAGATATTTTACATTAAATGTCAATAATAAATATAGTATCCCATAATATCATTATTGACCACTATAGTGCATAAGGCACTGATAAAACAGTCATATTTACTCAACCATGGTGTGTTTGTTTCTCTCTCTCTACAGACCTGGAAGCCTTTGTACGTGGAATGCAAGGTGGCGATAAAAAAGACGACAAAGATAAGAAACCAAAGGATGGAGATAAAAATGAGAAAGATGATGATGAGGGAATGAGTGTAGATTAGCTGACCCCAGATGACACTGTATCAGTTTGTAAGCATTGCCTTAGATTTGGCAGGCATGTTTCTATATCATATTATGTAATCCTGGTATTCATAGAGTTCAAATCTAACACATACACATAGTAGACAGATTTAGCCAAACGAAGTTTCAGCTCTAGTTACCAATTGATTTCCATTGTTCTAACAGACTACATGGACATTATTCTACTTTCTAAAATTGGTAGTGTCGTTACATGTTTAGTGGTTTATTTGCCCCAGACTACCGCTAATTTTGGGTCCTGGTTCGGCACATACATGTAAACATTTGAAAATAAAATGTATGTCAACCCTTAGAATGCCATGTTAATGTCTACATCTGTTCCCACAGTAGTGAAGATACTAGTTTATCGTAAGATTTCATTATCACAACAAACTGTATATAGTTTGACCAATCAGCTTCTCTGTTATAATTTCCCATGAATATTTAATGAATACCAAAGATTAAATAATGTGATCACAGACTTGATGTATGCCAAGTCTCAGCCAATGCTTGTACACTTACTGTTAGCTTCTGGAATTAAGATCATCTTTGCATCATGACATAATTCATTTTGTTGCTTCTTATATTTTGTGGTATCTGTAACTTGTTAAAAATGGAAAATTACATATTTATCTGTGTTTTACCAGGATTTGAGGAGACTGGGCAATCCAAGGAAGGGTATCAACTGCCATTGTGACTGGGTCACAGTCATGTTATCATACAACTGTTTTTTCTATTAGTTTGTTTATGCAAGTGCCAAACTACACCATAAGGACAGAGCTATCTGTGAAGTTAATTTAGTGTCCAAATATAAGTTATGAATTGCATCGTCTGAGTCTTTAGTGATCAGACTCAAACCTGTGTAACATGATTATCAACGTTTTTGTTAAGTGATAATAAGTTGGTAGAATCCAGCTAAGTTGCCACATCATTTACTTTGTGCTGAGCTTCCATACAAAACTACATGTATGTGTAGGAATTATGTTTTCACCATGTTTCCCTGTACGTCACTATGGTTCTAAAATCTGAAACTGTTCAAATGTTGTACGAAAGTCCAGCTGATTCCACAAAATAAAAAAATCATTTATACATCTCTAGGTATTGCATCAGAATTCAAATTTCTCATGGCTATGCAATTATGCCTTGCTCAATCATCATACATCTTGAGTGCTGTACGACTGACGTGATTTCTCAATAACTGTAAATTTCAACACAAAATAGTTTCTGTGTTACTGGAAATGGGTATCCAAAGTACATGTTTGTCAGTTTTAGATGAACAACAGATCTTATAATTAGTGGTACAGGTCACTTATACTCTTTGTTATTTTGTTATGTAGTTAAATCATTGTTGACAATTTAAAAGTACACTAAAGTCTTATGCTAGGGAGTCTAACCGTATTCATAACCATTACCCTAACTCCCTAACTTGACTACAAATTTGTACCTATTGTAGAGTATTGTAGAGTCAGTACACTGTTGTGTTCAGTATCTTGTACTACATACTAATACTAGGGAGTCTTAACCATTACCCTAACTCCCTAACTTGATGACAAATTTGTACCTATTGTAGAGTCTGTAGAGTCAGTACACTGTTGTGTTCAGTGTCTTGTACTACATACTAATACTAGGGAGTCTTAACCATTACCCTAACTCCCTAAGTTGACTACAAATTTGTACCTATTGTAGAGTCAGTACACTGTTGTGTTCAGTGTCTTGTACTACATACTAATACTGGGGAGTCTTAACTATTACCCTAACTCCCTAACTTGACTACAAATTTGTACCTATTGTAGAGAAAGTGCACTGTTCTGTTCAGTTTCTTCATTCTCACAAACCAGGGCTGTTATTTCTTCTGCGACAGTGCGAAATAACTGGCTGTCCGTCTTGGACGGTGCCGTAAAAGAAGAGGCTGTGGTTTATGACGATGAGTTTCTTGTACTTCATACCAATACTAAGGAATCCTAACTAGTACTTTAACTCCCTAACTTGAATACAAATTTATACCTATTGTAGAATCAGTCCACTGTTCTGCAATCTTGTATATTTTAATGCAAATGTTTCTCAGGACATTTAATGCCAAATCATGACAAGAAATTGACAAATGTTGTGTCAGTTTCTTTTAGTAGTACATAGTATTGTGAATATTTGACCAGTATGATACATCTCAACATGAAACCGTTACATTTGCTCAAAATCGAAGTATGAATGATGAAATGCTGCAACATATTGATACATTTCTGAACTTGTCCTGATGCATTGATGTGGATTTATCTATAGTAGTCACAACATTGCCTGCACAGCCGTAAAAGTGAATAAGTACTTATTTTGACAGCGTCATTGAACAGGTGCGCGATTATTCCTCGTAGCAAATAAACCCCATATATTGGATGACACCATGGCATGGCTAGATAGATAGATGCAGTGATGTCTAACAACAACAACCCCTGGTTCCTGTAAGAGGTGCTAAATTTGAAATTCGTTATGATTGAAGTTATCAGTATTGACGCGTACAGTTGCGGAACATAGTAACTTTTGTACAAAGACACAGCCCTACTTTGGTAATATATTAATATGTTGCAGTAGTTCATCGTTTGTACTTTGATTTGAAGTATTGTAACAACATACCTCATACTCCTATGGATTGCCTAGTCTTCCTATCCTGGTGTTTTACATTATGATATCGGTATTTGTGCCAAAGAGTTGTTATTATACAGTGAGCTTACGTTATGAGTGAGTGACAGTGATGGCTGCAAATGTTTACATTTCTATTATCAAATCTGTATTGTTGTTTTTTTCTAACAGAAGTCAGTCGTGTAGTTTTACTTATATAGCAAATTTTGAAGTTGATTTTCAAAAAGTGGTAATTGTAGACTTGTTTCAGGCTTTCAATTACTATAATGTCAATGAAAGTGAGAACATAACATCACAGTTTTAAAAGCCAGGGTTTCAATCCCAGGTTCTCATCTTAGTACTGTCTTATCAGTGGAGCCAAAAGGATTATGACACAACCCCATGATACGTAAGTGCAAGTGTGGCGTACTTGGGGTATTTGCATGAGTGCTTACAGTGTTCTCTGCACCCAACCGTACCCTCGTGAAAGTGCAGCTGAAAACACTGCAAGTACGAATGAAAATACCCCTGAGTACCCACACACTGGAACTCGTGTGGCATGGGGTTGTTATTATTACATATGTTTATCTGCAACAGCAAATTTTCATAAAAATCATACAGCACAATCATGCAATTTCTTGTGTAGCGAACAATCGCATCCTCATTTGCATATCATTTGCATGCAGGTATGCAATAATGTTTTCAGTATTATTGCGCTGCAGTGAAAACACCACTTGTATGTGCCCCCGCACCAGTGCAAGTTATCTCTGGTACATATGTAATAATCTTTAGGATCATTCTTTCTTCTGGACCAACCTTTTCTACAGCTCTGCCAGACATGTTTTTCACTCTTTTAACATTTTAGTCCTGTTCTGAAGTAAGCCTTTAAAGCAATATGACTAGTTCTGACTAAATCATCGATTCTCTCTCTATATGTACTTGTATGGTTTGTATAATTGCATATCGGTGCTGTTCAGTTTTAGAAAAAGATTTTCACATAACAGTTTGTATTTTTTCTGTGCGACAATTGTTTACTTGCATGGTTAGTACTGCATATCAATGTTTTCTTCAGTTTTTTTTTTTTGTCAGAAAAAGAATGAAGATTTTCAGATTACAGTTCGTGTTTTTCCGGTGCAACAATTGTTACCAGGATATCATGAAAATTAACTGAATTTAAATTGATACCAGTTCTTATTTTCTGTAAAGGTGAAACAGCTGAGTACTATTAAATTTGGGAAGTGTACATGTTAGGTTACTTCTATATGTATAATGGCATAGAGTGCGTTGGTTAAAAGCTGGTCATCAGTCATTATGAACATGTGTTAGGCAGGTCAAAGGGCACCAAGAGCATGTTAGATAAGTCTCGAAAGCTAGACTGTTAAGATAGAGTTGTTGGGGCACTCCTATAATCTATGCTGTAAACCCAGTGTAGGTGTGGACTTTTCTAGTTATACAGCCTTGCCATTCTTTTAACAAAAATTACAAGATTTTTAAAGGCTTTTCTATCTATATGGAGTCTGAACATTGTGTTCACCATTTCGATACTTTCACTGAAACACAACGAAAGTGATATTTCCAAAACACGTAAACACATGTTGATGCCATTACACAGCAATAGAAAGACTCCCTAGATCACTGTACAAAGGCAAACAATGTGATCAATGCTGACAGATGCCGATTATTTTTATCGGATCAATATTTTCAGACTGAGCCTTAAATTTCTACCCTTTCCATAGAAATATAAACTTCAAAAGTATGTGCAGATCAAACACCGAAAAAAAAACTTTCGGAAAGAGCAAGATCAGATAATGTGACAAGCCACTATAACTTATAACAGTAGAAGAGCCAACAACTATAACTTACAATCTACTAAAAGTGTGAAGTGACATAGCTGTACAAAGTAACATTACAATTCATAGACGAGAGTAAAGACATGTGTATCTGATGGTAAAATGAAACTGAAAACAAATACACAGTAAAGAGTAGGAAGGGATCAAAGAAACTAAATACTATTGTCAAACTGTAATATTGTCTGAATTTTCATTCACAAAGCAACCTTCTTGCCCAAACCAATCAAAACATGATTTGATCATGTAGACATGCACATTTTACAGACAGCTTGCATGCTTTACAAGGAAAAAGTGAGTTTTGTTTAAGTATTTGAATGATTCATCTCACGTTAAAGGGGCATTACTTAGTTTATATGGGGGGGGGGGGTATTACACAGTATAGATAGGTACCTCTGGTAGTATGCTTACTGAAGCATACTCTAACCATCACTTGGGATCGGCAGAACTCAAACTTAGTATTCGGGCATGCTTCATAAATAATTCAATGCGTCAGTTCCTGTCATTTATGTAAAAAAAAACACAAGGTCAGTACAGTAAAGATTCACTTATTTGTCAGTCATGTTGTAACAAGTCCTGTACAAGGTGCTGCTGGTTAATAATACTAGTAATAATTGTCTGTAGTTATGTAGCTTTGTAAGACGTTAGTGCCAAATGCTGTGTTTACATAACAGCTGACTTGTCTTCAAGGTTATCAAATGCTGTGTTACATTACAGCTAACTGACTGTGTCTTCATTGTGATCAAATAAAGCTAATTTCTTGTTACAGAAACCTATATATGTGTTGTTGGACTGAATCATTATGACCTCTGTACCCGTTATTTTATATATGTGGCATATTATGGTTATGAAAAAGACAAAAGATTTTATTGTTTGGACACTAGGGGTGCCATTCGGACATATGAAGTGAGGGGCCAAACTTGCCATAGTCTGGTTATGGAACAAGCAAAAGATTTTATAGTTTAGCCACCAGGGGTCATTCAGGCACAAAGAAGTGAGGGCACAAACTTGTATTCTGATATGGAAAAGACAAAAGAATTTATAGTTTGGCCACTAGGGCTGAATATCCGACAAGTAAGTGAAGGTCACAGACTTTCCATAAGCTGGTTAATAGATAAGACAAAAGATTTTATAGTTGACTACTGCGAGTGCCATTCGAACAGGAGGACCGCAAACTTCCATAGTTTTGTTATGAAAAACAAAAGGTTTCAAGGTTTGGCCACTACGAGTGCCATTTGGACACACAAGTAAGGGTATCAAACTTGCCAAAAGTCCGGTTTGAAAAAAACAAAAGATTTTATAATTTGGCCACTAGAAGCGAGTGTGAAGCACATAGAAACAGAGTGCCCTGAATGGGTTAGACTTGTCTACAAGGACATAAAAGCTATTGAAAAAATCACTGACATTGTGACTAAAGATACAAAGTTGAAGTAAGGTGCCAATGATGTATACATAAAACAGTACCACTAACATTTAGTGGAAAGTACTTTGTTGATTTTTACGAATCTAGTTTGAAGTGATTTGGTAATCATGACATATTTGGCAATAGGATCAAAACACAGCACACAAGATATATAGATTAATTTTATTTAGACAATATCCTGTTGACAGAATAATAAGTACACTGAGGAATATGATAATTTGGTTTATCTCGGTGTCCATTTCAAGTTATGAAAATATATATACAGTACTTTGATGACATATTCATATGATGTTACAGTTTCAGATTCACAAAATATTGTCCAGATTTTATGAAATATGTCGAGGAAATAAAACGAGGTGCACTTGTGCTGATTACATTTCCTAAATACAACTGCCAACATCAGACTGTGGACGAATGGAGCTTGTTACAAACAACGAAAGTACTAAACAAATGAATTGGATCAATAACATTTGGCACAACATGTTGGATCAGGAGAGACTTGTATTACATTTCATGGTTTGATAAGAACAGATTTATGACCTCTTTATGTGTACATAAAATACCAGGGTAACTCCATGGAAATTTGTTTGTGAACGTGAACTCTTTATAAAAGAGGTCATAAAACTGTTGTTATTAAAAGATGAAATGTAATATCAGTCTCTGTACTTCTAGAATGCTGTGTCAAGTGTTATTAATCCAATTCAGTTGTTTTCTTTCTCTGCTTGTAACAGATTTCATTCATCCACAGTCTTATGACAGCAGTAGTATATTCTTGCAAGCAAGAACACGTGGGTCTTGGACGGTGCCATAAAAGAGGCTGTGGTTTACGATGATGTACTAATACCACAGCTCCCTTTGTGGTGATGACTCCATGATATTCATTATACAATAGTGTTCTTGTTCTCTCACACATAAACCCACATTCTCATTCAAATCAAGCCCTAGTGTTCCCACTGTGGAATTAAACTGTGAACATTACTAATACCAATAGTTTGTGTTTGTTGCCAAATGACATGAACATGCTAAAAAAAATTATGAAAAATGTCGACAGCATTATAATAGATTTTTATGTCCAAAAATGCATTTTGTGTCCGAATCAATCCAATAATTATAGTGTATAAAATGTTGATATGGCAATAACCTTGTTTCCATTATTAGACGTCAGTTTTAGACTGTTTACAGTTTTCTAGTGGTAGTCTGTGATCTCTTGTATTCCACTGAGGTTGTACTGCTGTCCATAGCAAGAAATGAGTAGTTAGGGTTTGAAATTCAATTCACTTAGCCACTTTTCCAAAAGCTGATTGCAGAATACCCCTCTAGCTGATTATATTAGTCAGTGTTGAATAATTATATATCATCACACTGTTTGATGTTCACAAATGAAGTTATGAGAAAAACAACTGGAATGATATCTTTTTTTTCCTTCTTTTTTGCACAAAAAGAATTTCACTTTGAGATATAAACACCCTAAAATTATATTCTGCATTGATTGCTTTGTTATAAAAAATCTACTATAATTTATAAAAATCAAATATTTACTGTTGCATTGATAGTTTTATAGTAAAAATCTCCTTGTTAAAAATTCCAACTTTTTTGTTCTATGCTTCCTTCTTCTGTCGTCCTATAAATGTGTTCATAGCTGTTGAGAATCCAAGTCCCTCATATAGGGCTGCAGTACAGTCTACAGGCAGGAAGCTGTCAACATAACAAAATAATAGTTGGAACTTAGAAGATTGACTTTTTGGCAGAACTGTTTATAATATGAAATAAAAACTGTGTAATACAATTAGATAATAATTTGTCTATGATGTTTTTTATCTGCAGCAGGAGTGAAAATTATTGTCAGTTAATGTTCTATAAATCTTATTATTATCATCATCATGCCACATCACTTCAAAGCACCTCATCCCACCCCATCCAACTTCAACTCACCCCACCCCACATCTCCTCACCTCACCTCATCCAACCTCAACTCACCTCATCCTACATCACCTCACCTCACTTCACTTCACCTCACCTCAGCATAGCTCAGCTCAGCTCAGCTCACCTCATCCCACCCCATCCAACTTCAACCTACCCCACCCCACATCACCTCACTTCACTTCACCTCAGCATAGCTCAGCTCAGCTAACCTCACTTCACCTAACCTCACTTCACTTCATTTCACTTCACCTCAGCTCAGCTAACCTCACTTCACCTCACCTCACCTCACTTCGTCACTTCACTTCACTTCACCTCAGCTCAGCTCAGCTAACCTCACTTCACCTTACCTCACTTCACTTCACTTCAGCATAGCTCAGCTCAGCTCACCTCACCTCACTTCACCTCACTTTGCTTCACCTCACATACCTCACTGCATCTCACCTCACTTTGCCTCATCACATCTCACCTCACCTTGCCTCACCTCACCTTATCTCACCTCACCTCACCTCACCTCACTCCACCTCATATCATATCATATCACATCACATCACTTTGCCTTGCCATCACTTTGCTTTGCCTCATCTCACATCATATCACCACCTTACCTCACCTCACCTCACCTCACATCATATCACCACCTTACCTCACCTCAGTTCACCTCACCTCACCTCACATCATATCACCACCTTACCTCACATCAGTTCACCTCACCTCATATCATAATTCCATCCCATCACATCTTAATTACTTGGGCAATTACTTACGATTTCAGGAGTGGTATAACATACATTAATCTTGGCATCATAATAACTCTATCATTCCTAAGGACAGCATCTAATACTTTATCAGCCACATATTGTGGTTCTAGAGGTGGCAAAATACTGAAAATCAAAGAAAAATTACAACTAATATTACAGAAAACCAACAAACTATAATTGCAACATTTATACAAAGTATTAACCAAGGGAACTGGGCCCTTACTGGAATGAGGGCACTAACACAGCTTAGTATAATACCCAGTCTCGCTGCCAGCCTTGTGACTATCATCCCTAATCTTTGGACAAGTCCTTCTCTTTTCGTGGTTGCGCTGCTCAGCATACAAAGCTTAGGGACAATAGTCACAAGTCTGGCAGCAAGACTATATAATTAAATACACTCTTATTTGAACCAGCCTTTGCTGTATTTTTTTAGTCAAAATATGGATCAGGTGTTAACCTGATCATGCTGATACTTATTATGCCATAGAGGCACTGATTTTAGTATTTTTAACAATGCCCTTTATAAAATTCCATATTGATATATGAAATATTAATTATATATGTAGAGAAAATTGATATTTATTCATTGGTGTTTTTAGATTAAGTATATACATGTAAAACTTACTCAATGTAAACACCAGAGAACATTCCAGTATCAATTTGATATGGCTGTACCAATGTTGTATGAACTCCAGTGGCATTTTCAGCTGCTAATTCCAGATGTAGAGATTCATGCAGACCAACAGCGGCAAATTTACTTGCACAGTAATCAGTAAGTCTGGCACCAGGAGCTGATCCCATAATACTGGCTATGGTTACTATGTGACCATGATTCTTGGATATCATAGATGGGAGGAATGCTTTCAGTGTCTGTGTCATCAAGAATGAAATAGATTAAAGTAAGCAGCTGATCAAACACAAAGATTTGTTTTAGTTGCTAATCTTTCATTCACTCACTCACTCACTCACTCACTCACTCTATCACTCACTCACTCACTCACGCACGCACACACTCTCTCACTCTCTCTCTCTCTCTCTCTCTCTCTCTCTCTCTCTCTCTCTCTCTCTCTCTCTCTCTCTCTCTCTCTCTCTCTCTCTCTCTCTCTCTCTCTCTCTCTCTCTCTCTCTCTCTCTCTATTACTGACTCCTTTTAAGGCTTGAATGACAGACATCGACTGTTTTGCAGACACGTCCACTCAAGTCCCCACATGTCCATACAATACACTGACCCATTTCAATCTAATCAAAGGATTACTAGTCTGGCAAGACAATCGACTTTTCTTACTTCTGCAATGACAAATTGACATAACTGACTACATTGTACACAATACAAACAGTAGAATAAAAAAGACAAATACAAAATATAAGTCTAAGTTGGTAAAGATTCGATGTTTAATTTATCTAAATAAGAAGAATGTGAGTTTATTTATTGCCAATAATCTTAGTTTCTTTTTCATTCATTTGTAGTCTTGTCTGTTTTTGTCTTTATGTACTGTCTTACATATTTCCAATTACCCTTTAGCATAATCCTGCTTGTAGATGGAGTAAGTCGTTCCATCATTATTCTTGAGTGAAATGCATGCACCATCTGCCAGCAGGACTACATTTAGTACAATTTTATGTATCACAAAGAGGACTGCAATGGAAGTCAATGTTTATGTTATCCTTGTCTAAGATATTTCATGTTTGATTGTTTTCGTAGGTTTTTTATTTGCTTTTTTTTTTTTTGCTTTTCTATTTTTTTTTTACTTTACTTTTCTTTTCTTTCCTTTTCTTTCGTTTTGTTTTGCCTTTTGTTTCTTCAAATAAAACAATCAATCAGTGAGTGAACTCCATCACGGATGTAGTGTAAAACACCCCAAGACTCCATAAACCATTCTCATCAAGTTAAAACGACATGATGACAAGAAAGTTAAATCAACTCACCCAAAAATGAGCCATTGTGTTGACATTCATAGTTCTCTCAATCTGCTCATCTGAGTTGTCTAGCAATCTCTTTCCATACGCCACACCAGCATTATTGACCAATATTGTCACATTACCAACATCTTTAGTGACTTGTTCAGCAACGCGATAAACTTCTTCTCTCTTAGTGACGTCACATACATAGCTGTGGGCTTTACCACCAATTTGACGAATCTGTTTGGCGGTCTCATCGACACCTTCTTTGTTGATATCCCAAAGTACCAATGTAGCACCCTGTCTAGCAAAGTTCATTGACATTAGGCGACCGATACCACCTCCAGCACCAGTCAATAACACGATTTCTCCAGCAATGGATTTCCTTGTCCTTGGAAAGAAAAAGTGTATCACAGAAAGAATGATCGCTACATGAGCCACATAAAGCGACTTAACAAACTCAACAAGACGATTCATTTTGTATTTAGTTCAACCGCGATGCGCTGCATACATGCAATCCACCCCAGAAGCAAGTGATTATCTAGATAACCTTTGAACTGTGTCAGGTGACCAGTAACATGGCAATCGCAACAAATTAACATATCTATGATGAAATGTAGTGGATGGCCCCTGACCCTGGTCCTTGATATACCCACAGTAAGTTGTCTAGTCTGTGTTATAACTTATAGCTTAGCTCATAGACCCTCCACCAACTATGCATAACTATAGAAATATGCGATTCGAGAACAAGTGCAGCAATGCTTTCATTCATTGACTTATTGATGGTTTATATATTTTAGGATTACTCATGAACATATTTTTCATGTTTTCATTCATGAATTATTCTTTAATACATTCGTATTAAAATCATATTTTCATTCAACAACTATTTACATTTTAGACAAATATTGCACTTGCCTTCATAAGGAAGATTTCATTATTTACGACCTGGCATGAGGGGCAATTTGAAATTACCCATACAGGGAGGAATGGGTCCTGGGAAAGGGTAAGCAGTGGAAAAAATAGAAAAGGCAGGGGCACTCCAATTATTTTGCATAAATTTTAGAATTTCTGTTACTATAAATAGGAATGCAAAGGAGTGGAATTTTGTAAAGTTCTACATGGCTGGGTATCAGTAAACACTAAAGCTATTCTCATTTTCAAAAAAACATACATACATACATACATACATACATACATACATACATACATTATACATACATACAGTATACAATATATATATATATATATATATATATATATATATATATATATATATATATATATATATATATATATAAACTAAGTATATGTAAAATGTAAACAGTGCTCAATGCACTACATTTGTATGTAGCCTTGGAGTTGTGTAAATAAAACATCAAGCAAGATACACAGGAGCCGTTACACAGTGCTTCATGCTGTTGCAATCATCGCATATATGATTGCAACAGCTCCTGTGTATCTTGCTTGATACTGTGTTATTACATATATGAGATATATACAAGAAGTGTTCAGAAGGATATATACACATGGTATGCATAGGAAAACACACACATTTGAGAAGCTAAGTTTTCAACAGAAAACAAACAATTTTTTTATTCAATGTTTGCTGTGTTATACAAAAGCTGAAAGACTACACCTACAACAAGTAATTATATACATTTCATTCTACGGTGTAACTTGTTGTCATTATGCTAATGACCTACAGACTGTGAATGGATCCATCTTGCAGTGTTAGGACTTTTGCCCACTATACATCAAACTGTTGTGAAAACATTACATTCCTTTTCTCTAGTTGAAATACCTCTCTACTAATATTCATTGATGAAGCCTAAAGTTAAATTTAGTTGGGACTACTGAGACTTTGACTATCATCTCTGTTCACACCTCGCATTTCCCTTATGGCTATGGGTAGAAAGCTGGCACAAGTCTCTTCTCAATTTTAATTTGCCTGCTGTGAGACGCTGGCAATAACATATCACCATGTGATTATAACCAACAAGGAGAGTGGAGCTGTTCTATGTAAACTTGATTACCATATCATGACCGTCATTATCTAATTTTAGGAATGAAAACACAACCATTATTAGGGAAATGCCAGGCATGAGTGGAGACAATAGTTGAAATCCCCAAATGACTTGACTCTAGGCTACCAATGATGGTACTCTGTACACTATCCTGATGTCCGTATGTAAACAGTTGTGAAGAAGGATTGGATCACACACTCAATTGTTTGTCAATAAATTTTGTAAATGTATTGCAGAGGATACTGAAAGGTAATTATGCATTAACAAGGTAAGTATAAATATCATAAGGGAAAAGATGATCAAATATTCACAATAACTGGTGCACAAGAGTGATGCAAGTAGGGAAAAATATGAAGAAATACAAAACTTCTACTCTTTATATACGTAGCATATCATGCATAACTACATCAAACACAACGACATGTGGGCTCATAGACCCTAGTGGAGGGTCTATGGTCTGACTCTATTGTAAGACAAAATGATATATCTGACTAGTTATAGCCTCTATAACTAGTCAGATATATCATTTTGTCGTGTTTATTGCCCTCCCATTTTCATGGTGAATGATCAAAAATGTTAGAGATGATGTCCTTGGAAAGGGTTCACCTGATTTGATAACTATACTTTATCATAAATATGATACAGGTATACGTCAGTTTTTTTCATTATTTTCTAACCTTTAAAAAAGTTCCATATTGTACTGAAATAAAATAAGACACTGATGATTATCTATAGGTACACAATTCAGCTGTTTTCACTTTTTACTTTACACAAAATATCGCTGGCAATGCTTGGTTTTTTCAGATGTGAGCATTGTCACATCATCAAATATGAAAACTGTAATATACGTCATGTCATTCTGCCCTCATCTGTCTCCTTTTGATGTGAGCGTTGTATCTGATGAACTATCACCAATAATACATATGTCACAACTTTTGTGTTCGCAAATGTCAGTTTTAAATGTTGAAGTATAAAACTACTAACTACTGCTATCTGCTAAAACTATACATTTAATAAGATGAAGCTATACTGTCTCACAGACTGTCTCTACACAACAAAACAAACAGCATTGTGGAATAATCTCCACAATATTGCACTTCATAACAAAAACAGCTTGCTAAAAAGACAATGTCAAATTACTTGCAGATTATTGAACTGTCTTTTCATTTGAACTTTATGCTCACTGCTCAGTAGACCTATTGAAATACAAATACTGAGAACCTCACATTATGTGCATGAAGCCCATGGAGATAACATTGACTGCATGTACAGAAAAGTGTGGAAACGAACTTCTGTCTTAAGTTATTCCTATTAGTTTCACACACATACAGTAATATTCATAAAGAACACAACTTACAACTATGGGATGTATCATCGACATCATCTTTACAGTCTGACTTGAAAACAGTTAACTTATTCATCAAGTTATACATACATATAATATCATTATATCCATGCACACAGTATACTATCACAAAATACATGTTCCATTGTCTACAGAGAACTACATTGTATATCTGCTCAAAAAGAACTTTCAGTTTTAACATGATTTAAAAAGCTCCATTATACATGCATATGGTAGAAATCTCTGTACAGATCTGGTTTTACAAAATTGAGAGAGAATAATATTGTTTTTGTTTTTCTATTGTACTTATTTTGTGTTAGTGTATAACTATTTATTTATATTTCACAGTAAGCCAAACTATCAGGTACGATTACAGTGCCAGGTTACCATGACAATATGAAAACCCATTTATATGATAGGGTATCTGCGACTTGGAAGTGTGACTTGCACAACTCAAAAATGATGTCTGTGACTGGTCGACAATGTATCTGCGACCAGTCGTACAACACAAGTGCGACTGGTTTTAGATACACTTGCATACCTCGAAAACCACATTACCTCCAATTGCCATAGCAATCAACTCTGTTATGTTGTACAGACCTAAATATTGAGTTGTATGAAAAGTATGTGTTGGAAATAGTATTGGTTGGCTGGCAGTATGGATTCCCGACTGAAAATCTAAATCAACCAAACTTGCACTAGCTGAGATTTATTTTCTCGATCATACAAACAAGAAACTGTTAAAATACGTATATATATTGTATATGTCAATTAGAGGTTTATATTGTCTATAAGTAGTATAGTATTAAGTTGAAATTGTGAATCACTAGGTAGTCACTCGAGTGTGGATCCAACAATCAATTTGATTGATTGAATACATTGCATCATACTGTACTGCTACACGAATACACATATGTTTACTCACAGCTTTCGATACTGTTCAGGGTGTACGATATTATGAGTAAAACGTTACATCTAAGTAAACAGTTTCAAAACACATTCCAGTTACAGCTAGTGCAGTATTAAATAGAAGAGATTAATTATGATTACATAAGTCATAATGTATAAAGTCAATACTACTTCACACCAAATTACACATACTCATTTACATAATGTCGGACCTGTGACAATCTCTAAATGGGCATTTTTGTTTTTAGCTACCATGACACAAAATGACTTGTCCAAAAGGGATCACATGTCAGTGCTTTCATAGAACCTAGAACACAGATGAAACACGAAACCAGTGTGTGTATGTTTGCACGAAACCAGTGTGTGTATGTTTGCATGAAACCAGTGTGTGAATGTTTGCATGACAACATGGAAACACAATTTAGAGGTATTCTTATCGTTGTCCAGTTTTGGTAAAATATTATGGCCAAATGTAAGCTACATTATTACATATGTACCAGAGATTACTTGCTTTGGTATTTGTGCACATACTAGTGGCATTTTCACTGCAGTGCAATACCGAAAGCATTATTGCAATACCTGCATGCAAATGATATATATGCACATGGGGACGTGATCGTTTGCTAAACATGAAATCGCGTGATCATTCTGTATGATTTCTATGGAAATTTTCTGTTTTAGATAAACATATGTAATTATAACAGAACCCTGTGACAGTGTGGGTACTCAGGAGTATTTGCACCTGTGCTTGCTGTCTTTTCTGCTACATTTTCACTCGCTATGCTCATGTAAGTATGGGCACAAAGAACACTGCAAGCACTCGTGCGAAGACCATGAGTACACCACACTTGTGATAACGTGTCATGGGGTTCTCTCATACTATGCAAATTTTGCCACAAACACCCCTTTTCTCCCATTCCTGAATCACACATGTACATGCAGTAAAGCAAACTTCAGAAAAAAACACTGACAAAGCCATGGTGGATACCTGGCACGAGCTTTGGTGAGTTACAAGTATTTCTATCAACTTAGACTTAACGTTTACACAGATGAACTTTCATCATAATATAACTACTTGGCTTTTAAATTATTTTTTTAACAAACATGCCACATTTTGCACAAAAACAAAATCATCCTGTTGCTAGTGAGGGCTCTTCCCAAGCCAATACAGAATACTATCTGGAGTTGAATCCTACAGTTTCTTAAAAATAATTGATTATATTTACACACTGTCTCTTATAGTTTTACAAATTTCAAATGACTTTTGCCACAGGGAGAAGAGTGGTTGAACTAGGCAAGAATAAAATGAAAGTTCATCTGAGTGTTGTTAAAAAATAAACTTTTGTTCCAAATATGAAAAGAGAGCGAAAGATACAACCCATATCCAGGTGTACAAACCATCTTCAAAGAGAGACAGAGAGTGATACAAACTTTCATATATCTTTGACCCCTTAGGCATAATAAAAAGAATTGTGTGGTTTCGAGTACGTTCAATTTTAGAATAGGTGAGTTAGGTAGATTTTATATTTTATTTTAATTTATGATATATTTTTTCTCATGTGTGAATATCTAGTTCAGTTAGTTTTGTTTTCCGTTGTTTTCCATATGGTGTCTGTGTTATTGGTTTCTTCCCATCAGATGTACAGCCATTACAGATTGGAAGAACAGTTTTGTATTGTCCTTTTAAGTTGTTGTCAGTTTTCGCATCCACTATTTCTGGCGAGACTTCACAATTTTCGTGATTTTATTATTTTTTTCTTGAATGCATAAAAAAAAAGGTTTAGGCAGTGAAAAACGAGGTGGGGTCGGGTAACAGGAACTAAATTTTTTTTTTCTATTAGGCCTTATAAACTTCAAGTGTCAGTAAGAGTGTACATCTGCTCTCAAATAATGAATCAATCTGTCTAATCAGTGAGATTGAACTCTGAAGTGTTCTGTCATGACACGCCATGTATCAATGTCTCTTTCATTTTTGAAAGAAAAGTTTATTTTTCGATAACACAAGAACTCCTTTACATTATTACACATCCCATCCAGTCAACTAACCCTGGAAAATGAAACATATAAAAAGATTTGTTCAGACTCCCTTCTTTCCCACTACACTGTTAACCCCCTTAAACCAAATATGATAGCCCATGGTATTTATACTCAAAAATGTCTGTACAGAAACCTGACACCTTTAAAAGTGAAATATGAAATAGCTACAGCAAATAACATAAACTCTCTGGATGCCCTGGTATGGTTTTCTTTCTCTAGTACCAGTATTCTCCTGGATAGCCTAGCAACTTGGTGTCGAAGCATTGGTATATCAACAGCTACAGGTTCCTCGATGATTTCATCTTCATCAGCTCCTATGGATAAGATCTGCAAGTCATCTGTTCCTGGTACAGGCTCCATTCTGATGAAACAAGTAACAGTAGATATATGAAGTTCCCTGAAATACATGTACTGTCTGTCTGTCTGTCTGTCTATGTCTGTCTCTGTTTGTCTGTCTGTCTGTATCCAACTCCCCACCCCCACCGGTAACCCCATTATTATCTTTGCAATCATTTGCTGTCATGCTGATGAATATTTTTGGTCAACAGTGCAAGGGTTCTATGATGACTAATACCAGGTTGCTATACATGAAAATAAAGAGATGTGGATGCAGTTGTACAATGAACATCAAGTCATCACCACAAAGAGAGACATGGTATTAGCAGGAAATACAACTCGATATCAACACACCTTGATGTATTTCTTTACTAAAACTTGAGTGCCTACTTACGAGATAGAAGTATCCATCCTAGGTCCATTCCTACCACCTATGAGTGTTGATGATGATGATGATGTGTAGGACTGTGACGGGTTACCTACAGGTTCATCTTGTACAGAGGGAAATTCATGGTCTTCTAGTTTTAATACTCTGGGTGGTGTGGTCAAACCAACAGGTGTTTCACCTAAAAATGGCAAATAGTGGACAGGAAAAATCAGAGCAGGTACCATTATAAAACTCACATTCAGCTTCTTGCAGTTGAATAGTATACAGCAGTCTTTTGGTAAGTGTATAAAGTACATTGTTGTATGTCAAATCTACATAAGTTTCAAAGTCATTTTACCAGGGTTCTCTACCACTGTATTTATTATGGATGGAAACTATACGAGGTAAATGTTATCAAAGTTCTTCAGCCATACCTAAGTTCTCTACCTGTAATTGTGCACAGGGAGGTAAGTATATGTAGTTATATGTGAGTGTACTTGAGTTCCCAAGTCATTTTACCAAGGTTCCCTATAGATATCAGTGTTTTTTATCAAGATGGGTAAATGTATGGACGTAAAATCTACCCCAGTTTCCAAATCATTTTTTTCCAAGGTTCCCTACGTACATGTACCAGAGTATAAAGGGGTCGAATCTACCTGTGTTCCCCTACCAATGTTTTTGTTAAGAATAGTATAAGCAGTTTAAAATCTCTGAGAGTTCCCCAGGTATTTACCAAGCTTCCCACCATAATAATGGTTCAGCGAATAGAAACATATGCAAATTCAAACTCTGTTCGTTACCTGGACTTCCAAGCCTTAGTAAACACATTGACTGGTAAGCGCTAGGTATGACTGTATTAATATACAAAGTTCATTTACCTGGTAGAAGGGGTTCCATTAAATCAAGGTTTAATGCTCTGGGAGAATCACTCATTCCAACATGAGTTCCTGAACCTGGTGTAAGGAGAAATATTACGTAAATGTAAATAAATGGAATTATTAGTTATTGTAAAGCAAATTATATTAGAATCCTCAACAGTTACTACTTTCATCTCATAGATCATTAACAAAGTTGCAAATGTTTGATAATTTTTTACTCTCATTTTTGCCTATGTTTTCATACTACCTATGAACATATTATAATGTATCAATCAACAGCCAATAAATTTTAACAAATTGTAGGCAAACAAGTAACGTCAGGACCACATCCCTGAAGCTTCTTGACTGTTTACACACATACAAGCCAGCGTGCAAATTACCCACAATGCTTAGGAGACATGTACATGTAATTCACCCTATTAGAAAATAGGACTAAACTGTTACCAGTAAAAGCTTACTATATTTTGCAAAAAAGATAGCTAACAAATTTACGCCTAAACAGCTATATGTAAGTGTACTGTAATGTGTTTGTAATTGTACAGTCATGTACATGCAGTGTTCATGGCCACACTGGCAAAAATCAATCACGCAAATTTAGTGAGGGGATACCCCCCCCCCCCCCCCCACTCCTATCACATCTGTTCTAAAATGTTAGTTTTAAATTTACATATCAAAATAATGATCAGATCTCGCATTTCATGTACATGTACGTGTATATAGACATTTCATGGTTTACATCAAATCATAAATGATTCACTATAACAGATAGACTTTCTGGGACATACATGTAAGACATCCTCTGAGTATGCTGAGTGTATTATTGTTGCTTATTTGACCTTTCAATAACCGCTGACCCTTGCATGTGACCATTGACCGATTGCGATTCACTTCGTCCCATTTCAACTCGCCCCAATTTCAACTCGCCCCATTTTCAACTCGCCCCACTTTTAACTCGTCCCATTTTCAACTCGCCCCAACAACACTAGTAAACGTTTATAAATCTAAACGATACATGGACTTGAAGTACAGCGCGGGGACCGAAAAATTTACATGATTTTACCTACATGGCCAGTTGAAGCGTAGAAAATGTAACATTTCATAGCAGAAAGTGGTGTGGGTTTTGGCTTTAAGTGTTTGCTAGATCTAGAACTAAGTATTGTAGTATGTGTTTTAAGCACAAGTGGTACTTCATTAGTGGAATACGAGATACCACAGACCCTCCAAACTGAGTACTAGTAGCTTCGATTTCATATATGCACAGGTAAATTATATTGTAAAGAGTTGGGGCGAGTTGAAAATGGGGCGAGTTGAAATTGGGGCGAGTTGAATATTGGACGAGTTGAGTGGGACAAGTTCAAATAGGACGAGTTGAAATTGGGACGAGTTGATCCGTCACGCCATTGACCTACCTCCAACTAATATCTTGCCTGGTACCTGCATGCTTGCAGCAGTCATACCAGTTTGTTGGTACATGTCTGTTTCAAGTCCGTCACCTCCTTCATCACCAGACATGCTAATTTTATCTGGTATCCTCATCTTCATGTTGATATCTGTGGTATACTCTGTGTTATAGGACAAGCGTTGTAGTTCCGCCATCTCGTTTTCCATTTCTGCGATACTAAAAGATGAATGCATAGAACCATCTCCCATGATTAGTCATGGGACAAATATGAAACACTGACTGGATGGGCCCCCTGTAAAAAATGGATATGACTTAATGAGTGTAGTATATTGTACTGTGTTAGCACTACCCTAGTGTTTCTCTACTAAATGTAATGATACAATATGAATGATAAGAGTGGAAATACATGTAGCCGATTAAAAAGTGTTCTCCCTTGGATTTTTTTTCATAAAACAATGTACACGTACGGACCTACACGTACATTGTACATATTGTATGTCATGAATGACAGTGTGATACATGCAAGTTATAAGCATGCATGTAAATAATAGAATTGCTTTTCTGTAGGTACAATACTGTCACAGGGATACAACAGTGAGGAAAACTCCGGAGAAAACCACAGGTTTCACATATAAACCTCGTTCTGGTGGCAAATACAGTAAATCAAGACTTCTGACATTGTCTCTTCCCCCCTGTCTCCAAACACAAGAGACAATGTCAGAATAGATCTCGAGTGACTGTCTGACTCCGTCTGCAAAGCACGACTAAATCAGCACAATATTTGCCGGTGGTGAGATGACACTCGAGGTGTCACACAGTACAGGAAATATTAAGATTGGGTTAATAACAGCAAAAGAAAACATGACGAACGTGCTATGGCATGGGTTTGTCGGTTACCGACCCCGGAGGCCTGAACCGACCTTTTCCATTCGTGTTTCAGTTTCGGACAAATTATTAACCACCAAAAAAAACCGTTGAATTGGGGATCATGTAGATGATCAAGCCTTACCTTAGTGAAATTGTAAATGCTTTAATATAAATAGATTTGCGCTATAGGTCCACAATCTTGTTTATACACTCGGTCTCCGACTAAACTTCAGTACCATTCAACTTCCATGTACTCCATGTACGCCATCATACGTCTACAAATAGTGATGATGTCACGCCTTCTTGTGCAATTTCTCCTAAAATAACGATGATGGCGCTGTTCTTGAGCGGTCAACATTGCCACTGATCCGGAAAATAATGCAAGTCTTGATAAAATAATGAATATAACAAATATGTTCTCTAAATCAGAATAATGCCACTGCAATGAATAAGTACGAAAATGAATTTGAATTTCTGACTTTTCGATCCCAGTAAAAAAAAATTAAATTCTCTTTTATCCATATATTCGATCACTTGAAATGAACGATGAATACACATTAAAATCGTTTCAAGTCTTAATCCTCAAGAAATATAGCATCAATGATGGTAAAAGTTATCAAATGATTGAAAATTCAGAAAATGTAGGGTCCCTATTAAAACAGACTGTAAAAGCTAGGGTGTCGGTGGATAGAAACAGGGAACGGAATACGATGTTTTGGTCGCTTTGGTTTTTGCGACACGATGACATATGAAGTGATATTGCGTGATGTGTTTAATTTGTTGATACATTTTACACCGTGTAAATCTGTTAAATAGAGCTCAAAATGACATAAAATTCACTGTGTTTGAAGAATCCTATATGCATGGCCACTGACATTTTTTAACACTATGAGAAATAAAACATTGACAATTTTGTTGAAAACAAGGCGGTAAACCCAAAGTTCTTTCATTATTTCAGAAGGACAATGTATGGTGGCAAGTTTGAGATTTAGAACAAGGGGAATTTGTCCCCAGGGCGCATTCTATACGTAAAGGTCATGGTTTCAATCGAGTCGCATTAGTGTTGTTATAACAATGGAGCAATAAGCTCAGGCTTACGTAGGTTTTGTTCTGGACGAACCTTTTCCACAGTCTGAAAGATCCAGTTGTTGGTTTACTTATGTAACAACTCAGGGTTGAAGCGTATTACATAAACGGAAACAATGACTGGATCTTTGAGACTACTTTTTCTATAGCTCTGCCAAACAACTGTTTTCAAAGTTTGCAAGCCTAATTTTCAATCATATAGTCTGAAATGGGCTGTTTTGTGGTGTTCTGATGGGAAACAAAAAATAGTGCCAATGGCCGGCGTTGTAGTGTATAGTGTTTGTGTTATTTGAAGAAAAAAATGTTTATCTACAAATGATTACTGTTAATGTTGGTATGGGCAGTATCTTCACTGTCAAGCTTTTGAAAGTTTATTCATTAGCCTAACCGTCCGTGTTGTTATTTTCGCAATATACAGAGCCACTTCACTGTTGCTATATGGGTGCAGTCTTGTTGCTAGGCATGTGTACATTCACTTTTTGGATGTTTATTGACTTGCCTATTTATCCTTTACAATATAGACCACTATCATTTGGCTGTTGCTTAGCTTTGTATGTGCTTGTTGCTAGGCATATTTGCATATATTTTTTTGGATGTTTATCCACTTACCTTACCTATAATTCATGTTAACTTTCCAATATATACATCATTTGACTGTTGTTAAGGGCGTGGTTGTCGTTGCTAGGACCAGTTGTGTAAAATTGTTTTGAACAATATCTGTAAAATAACACATCCAGAAACATCCCCACCAAATTTCAGCCCCATTCACATTGTAGTTTAGGAGATATAAGTTTTTGACTAAAGACCTAATTCACATATCATTGATGGGATTCATCACTGATGATATTGTGAATACATATACATGTCCCAGGATGCACCCCATTTAAAAAGCCCAATCTACTTAGTTTTGGAATTACAGATTTCTGACAATTCTTTTATCCAAAGCACACGTGACTGATGCGATCATTTTCATTTGAACAATTTCCCAACTAGCTATATACACGTCAGTCAGTCACACACGCACGCACGCACACACACACACACACACACACACACACACAAACAGGCAGACAGACAGACAGACAGATGGCCAGACACTGCACCATGCCTACATACAGCACTACTGAACTTTACTAGTTCAGTTGTTTTCATAAAAAGGGTCCCTCTCAAGTAAAAAAATGACATCAAGACAGTGAAACTATTCTTTAGCAATGTTTTATTTAATTTGTTATCAATTCAGCCAACAAGGATACAGACTGAGTACAATACAACATGTAACAGCAAGCACATTAAATAACTTACTGGTTTCAATATATATCCTCTCTTTATGGGTGAACAAGATACTGTAAACCTAGGTATTTTCACCACTAGAAAATTTTGCGATTTTACAGTCTTCAGCTAGTTCTCAAAGACTTATTTTTACTAATTACCAGACTGATGCACTGTGTTCATGTACAAGAAGGCATTTTACTCACTACTTATTTTTGCATTTTTTCTGTCCAGCAAAATATATAAAATAAGTCTTTGCGAAAATTTCCAGGTTTACAGTATACCTTTCAATTGTAACGTCAAATTATAATGTTACCATGTTAGTTTTTAAATCTTGTAATTTTTATGATAATCTTGAAATCTATAAATTACATAACTTGGAAAGAATTACTGTAAAACTGCTGACCAACCAAGAACATCAAAAGTGTCTAGCTTATATGTGGAAGAGGTGGGGGAGGGGGAAATATTTACAAGTGGTTCGGAGATAAAACAGAATGTACTTAAAAAGTCTGTAGCTATAACAACATACATTATCAACTTCAAAATAGTAAATTCTGAGTCTAAAAAAATCATCATATTAACTTTTTGATATATTGTTGATGGCATAATGGTGATTGTAATGTTTTGGGAAATAAAACAAATGATTTAAACTCATGGTGAGATATTGTCTAACTAATTGAAAATGATTTCTATATGTTTTGTTGCAATGGTCAGCCCTTGTGTAAAATTATCTAGGATTGCAACGATGCAGACCGATTTTTTGTGTACATCGATCAACCTCATTCATTGATACATACATACATACATGCATACATACATACATACATACATAAACATATGCATACATGCACACACATACACACACACATACATACATGCATGCATACATACATACATACATACATACAGACAGACAAGCATACAGAAACATACACATACATGTACACATGCACACATGCACACATACATACATACAAATGTACATACATAAACATATGCATACATGCACACACACATACATACATACACACATACATACATACATACACACATACATACATACATACATACATACATACATACATACATACATACATACATACATACATGCATGCACCTACACATACATATACATGCATGCATAATTATTGTGCACACACAGACATACACACAGATAGACAAACAAACACAGAGGCAGACACACACGCTACCAGAGATACAGACAGATGAATGGATAGATGGACAGTCAGATAAACAAACAGACATAAAACACAAACAGGGATAGAGCAATAAATTTTCAGTCTTAACATTACACAAATTATAAATATGAACTGTTTATTCAAAATAACAGTAGAATTGAATGAAAACTTGTAATATGTCTATTTATGCTAAGAAATAAAGCACAATCTAGTAAAATAAATGAAGCCAGCAAACAAAGGCAGTTTTAGAATTCAAGTATTGACAACTGATAAGTAACCTCTCACTCTGAAAACAAAATAACACCAGTACAGAAGACTTGAGACTTTACAATACAATTGGTACTGGCACTCCTATAAACCACAGGTCCATTCACAACTGTACTGTAAAGTCTACAAAACATTCAACATCTTTCAAAAAGAAAAACTACAAAAACTATTATGAATGTAAATCAATTGAACAATAAAGAAAAAGATCTGCATACAAAAAAGACTATTTTTTGGTACATGTTACCTAAAAGACCAAACCTGTTCACCAGAAATGACCTTTTTTTTAAAAAACTGTTACAATGACAGTTCTATTTGCTGATTACAAGATGTTTCTCCCCCAAATTATATTTCTCTTTATTAGTACATGTATTATTGACTAAAATTGTTTCTAAGTACAAATTCAAAAGCGTATGAAAATATTATAAGCAAAGAACACAGACTGCATTGAAAATATTATAAGCTAAGCATGCGCTGTCAGATAGATATTATGATGTTTGTTAATTCACATTTGGTATTTGACGGAGCTTAGAGTCCAAACACTTAGATTTGAGCCATCAGTCTGCTAGTCATTTGCCACACTTTGACACTATCAGCTGCGGACATCATTTGGCAGTGACGTTTCTATATAACAATGCCCTCTACAGATTCAACTGGAAATTTGATGAGCTTGTTGATGAATAGAGTGAACAATGTTTCTGTTAAACAGCAACCTTGGAGTTTCAGATGTGCAGTGATGCATACATGCAAGTTGAATACAAAGTGATACAAACACATACATGTATGTATACACGTATGCGCACACACACACACTGCTACAAGTCACACACAGATCCACATACACATGCACACACACATTAACAGACACATACTGCCACACATCATGAAAACAGACCTCACCCATCACCACACACATACTTACACAGGCATGCTGACATACTGCCATGGGCCATGCAGACAGACAGGCAGGCAGGCCTGCAGACAGACAGACAGACAGACAGACAGACAGACAGACAGACAGACAGACATGGACAAATATAGAGACAGAGAGATAGACAGACAGGGAGACAGACAGATAGACAGACAGACAGACAGACAGACACACACACACACTTGGTATTATATGATATAATCGGTGTCATTTGTAATATGACAAGAGTGCAAATGTCTGAAAATTATTGACTGGCCATTGAAATCACTCTTCATCTTGTCATCTGAATCACTGTATCAATAAACCTTGGTTCCTACTATAAACTATATGAACTTATAAATGGACTATATTAGCTTTGTCTAATGACAGTGTCTAATGTCACCTTTTCTGGTCATGTCTTCATAACATGTGCATTGCTATATCAACAAAGTGTATACTCTTAGCCACATTACCATTTATATTGAAAATAACGTTTTATTTATGTCTCAATTTATTCTACTCTATGTATACTTAGTGTAAGCAGTATAATAACTCTCTAATAGTACACACTACTTCTAAAACTCTGTCACTACAGCTTTGCTTTTAATTTGTATTTACAGCCAAAATGTGAACACTACTCCCTAGGATCAGACTGGTGCTTGCTATATATTTTAGTTTTTAATCAAAAGGACACAGAATGTGCACTTTGTTCCACTTTTACTTTACAAAGATGATGCTAGTGCTAGTTAGTTGATATGATATATATATATAATAGCATTTGCATTGCATAACAGGATATGACATCATAGTGGTTGCAATGCATGACAGGATATGACATCATGAAAATAACATTTCACATATTTGAATTGCACTTTCACAAAACTCTACTGTGACATCTGCATCTGGACAAAAGTTGTAAAAATGACAAGTCACTAGACAAGTTGCCAGTTCAAAGATGCATTGTGTGCATCTCCACAAACAATGCCATGCATTCTGTACATGCAGGAAGATTCGCATTCACTACTTAGGGGGTTGGTTGTCACCTGACTGTACCCTACGTTTACCAGTAAAATCCATCTCAGTCTGACATTGATGCAGTTTAGTCATTGTTCTATAAAATCACTCACAATTAAAGAGGTTAACATGTCTTTCCATTATTTCACAATGAAGATGTTATTTCAAATGTACCAAGGCAAAACAAGCCTACACATAACAACATACAAATGTATATTAAGTAATGACGTCTTGAGCAATGCATCTTGAAACTGGAAAATACACCATGCTTAATACAGCAGACTTTTGTAAATTTTCTTGCAATGAAGTCCAGGTGAATTAACCATTCTATATATCAAGCATAAACTAAAAAATTATGAAATTTTAGTCAATGCTTAATTATTCCAAAGTCTTGGCAACAGTTGTACTAATTTACAGCTTGATCAAATGCTATGCAAATGACCAACCAAACGTTCAATATCAAGTACTTTAGTAAATGCATACATTCAAGCTCTTTGGAAACAAAATGATAAATTTTCTATTGGTCAAATCTCATACTTCGACTTCATTGCAAGAAATTATAATTCTGTTATGTGCAAACTTTATAAATATTTATCTAGAAAGCCAAACACTGAGATATGGTTTAAATATCCTGTTGCAAAATCTTTGTCAAAATGAAAATTTGCAATAATTTTTTAATGAAATTACAAGTTTAATTTATACTTTGCTCACTTTGACAATGAACACGTTAAAATTTGCATTTCAAAATAAGCAATAAATCCAAGATTAGGTTTTCAATGTTGCTACAATTTCAAAAATTGACGCCTACCCCTATTTATTTTATTTTACTCGACCCATGACAGCTAAAAAAAATGATCTGATCAATAAACTTTGAGAAAGTCCCTCACACCCCTATCTTTACACAAGGATAGTTTAATCCCATTGTTATTTCTATAACCACTTCATCTATATTCATGAAAATAAGGGGTGACTGACTATGAGAGGTGGCGGAGAATTAGTTCTATATCTGGTGAAAATAATAGTTAAGAATCAATAAATTGGAATATAAAAAGTCTTTTTTTTTTGCGTACAGTAACAATTTGTAGGAACGTTTGCCAGGCAACCGAATCTGAATTACCTGTGCACCGAGTATACTGGCTTGATGTCAGTTTGTAAACAGCAGTGAAAGAAGTACAGCCCAGTTTGTCAACAATAGATAGATTTGTGAGACGTGAAGGGATGTCATCGCTAGGCAATACACACTGAACAGTGCTAGTTCCCCAGCCAGTTAGTATTACATTTTCAAGATTCCCCACCAAACTGTGTTACAACGTTTTGAAATCTAAGGAAACCTGTACCATACACCCCCCACCACCACCACCACCACCACCACCACCACTGCCCCACCCCCATCTGGTACTGGTTCTCGTAAACCTTAGCAGTACACTTTCCACTTTCAGCAAGTTCAACCAATTAAAGAAATGGAAGATACAAAAAATATGAAATAACATTTCTAGTTCTGCTAGTCCTTTATTTATGACAATTATTAGATGCTAATCCAGCGACAAATAAAACTTTTTATATTCCAGTTTAACTACAGGAAGAAAGTACATCATACATGTACGCTGCATACAAACGAGTCTCTAAATAAAATTTAGTAAAACCCAGTCTCGAGTCTAAGTAATATCTTATAAGATAACACACTTTTTCTTACTACTTTTGTTCTTCTTTTTGCCTTTATTTTTATTTTGTTTCTGACCATCTTGAGCTTTCCTGTCCCTGATTTCCCTCATGAGATCAAAGAAAACCTGAAAAGACAGAAGAAAATTGTGTAAGTAATCATTTGTTATACCACATGCAAGCCAAGGTGTACACGTTTGAACAGAAAATGTGAGATTAATATCTTGGTAATTCCCTGTGAACAGCGTGCACATGTCTATATCATTGTTTCTGTGTTGTTTAAAATACTAGACAAAACATTCAGAATTTCCATAAGTTTTCTCAATATTTCTTAAATTAGGCTCATGCAGGTGCACTCGTATAATTACATATTCTCAAATATTGTTCTTTTTTCCTGCTGGAATATGTACTCATGGCAGACAGGTACATATATGGGATTTGTCACTATGACTCACAGATGAGTAGTGACAAGACCTTTTAAGCTGCTCATATTTTCCTTGGCTGAACAAAGAAAAATATTTGGGAATAATATCAGTGTGTGTGTCAATGAATTGACAAATTATTGACCAGGACTTTTGTCACAGTCCAGTCTAATTTATATAACAAACTAACTTAAAAAGATATCCAATAAGGTATACATGTACAATCAAAATGGTGTTTCCTTGCTCTGGAATCATATTTTGTATTATTCCAAACGATGAGTGGAAGTAAGAGATCAAACAGCAACACCCGAGATGAGGGGATGAAAATACTGGTAGTGTACAACACCTTCTTGCAGTCAAATAACAAGTCTACGTCGTATACAATAACAGCTGAAGAAACCAAGTGATTTAGCCAAAATATACTAGGTAAATTATTTACACTCTGAGTTCGGAACCAATACAATGCAGTATAAATTGAAGTCATATTTCAATGTCTGTAGTCATGGCATATAAGATGAACGCAATGGCCATGAAACTATATTAATGCAACATAAAACTCAGTCATAGACTACTATTTGAAAAATGTGAAAATAAATCTGCTTGTAAATTGATGAGTCATACAAAATAATGTTCCACAATGTTACACATATACAGACTGAATATGATATAAACAGTAATTGCATTTTATTGTCTGCAATTATTGAATACCAGACCGTATAACTGATAAACTGTATATTTGTAATTTTAATCATGTGCACATAATACATTATATACTTTGAGTCATACTGAGTACCTTATACCTTATATATTAAGTACCTTGCTGTGAATTCCTGTGTATTAATTTGTGAAGGGACAGGCACAGGCTAGCTGTAAGCTATTTCCTGATTCTCATTTACCTACTGTTATATTTATTTGAGGTAAATAAACTGATTATTATTATTTATTTATTTATTTATTTATTATTAATATAAAAATGAATAGAAAGTTTAAAACACAGGCTATGATTTAACTGAACTTGTACATATATACATTTGTAAATCAAAAAATTTCTTATTTGATATGATTTATATGACAGTCATGTCTTGAAAATGATAAACATCTTTTCATTTTGCTTAATCTCTCTTATCTATATGGATGGTTGTCACATCACAAGAAGACTGAAAAGCTTTGCTATGCCTTCTTGCAATGTTATGCCATATACTATAGCTCTCATAATGAAATAGTATAATGTTGCAAACCATTTGCAATAATTTCAAAACAGTTAATTCTTAAAACGGCAGACATTATAAAGCTGAGTTCATACATTTTTTTTCTTGCGTTTTTTTTTTTTTAAAGTACTTGAAGTATTAAACTTTCTGTTTAAGCATATAATAATTATTAATAACCATCTCTTGTTAGTAGAACTTTGATCTTAATATTCAGATATTATGTATATTAAGCAATCCAAATACATCATTCAGTATATACATATTTGTACTAAAATGTTGAGAAAACCCTAATTGTGCCATTAAAGTGGCCATATAGATGAGGATCGGGAATTTTTTGTGGATTTTTAATTTATAAAACAATTGTATCATGGCTTCCTAGCTGAAAAATCAATGTGGTATATGCTATGTCCTTGTTTGTAACTCAATAAATTGCAAAAGCATAATAACTGTCTGTAATCTTTGTTATTTTACATGTATACAATAACAAATTTTCTACACATATTTTAGCATTTTGCAATGCATGGAATACATGTACGTTACAAACACAGACTTTTTCAATGTTATTTCACGTTGATTTTTCAGGTAGGAGGTTATGATGAAATTGTAGCGCTTGCGCCTTCCCGCAATAGCATGAATCGGTCGGTGGTGAAAGGGTTAATGGTGCTAACAAAGCCAAGAAGACAATTTGTCATGCCATTTAAAGCGTGACGAGGACTGAAATTAAGATTATATTAAACAAGGTTTTATATCAGTAATGATACCCAAGTAAAAAAATTTAATTAAATTCATTGCAGGACAAAAGTGAATGGTGGGCCACAAGCTCTTTAAAACACACACAAATACAATACAATATTACAAACTAAACATTAAATTGATGTTCAGAAGAAACTCGGCATGTGCAATTTTAAAACGTCAAAGTGTCTCCTTCTACCCTTTAGAGAATGATTTTTATGAAGAACACTGTAATTCTAGCACAGTGACATTATATCTTATGAAAGTTATAAAAGGCAAAGCGTGAGAGATTAAGAGAACTGACCTTATCAACGTTGGCCCTGGTTTTTGCTGATGTTTCTACGTATGTAACATTCCAATCTGCTGCTTTAGCTTGTGCTTCATCCTGGCTGACTTGACGTCTGTCATCTAAATCTGATTTATTTCCTACTAGTAGAAAAGGTATCCTATCATTTTTATCTACATTTTTCACTCGAAGAATCTGTTCCCTGGAAAAAAAAAATAACAAGTTTAAATAAATTTCAATATATCATGCACGAGCCAAGTTAAACAAAAAATATGGAATATATACTCTGGTCATTCTAAGTCACAACAGCGTGTGTCTATGTCACAACAATGCATGTCTACATCACTGGTTCTGCTGTGTTTGAAATATCAGTCAAAATGCTCAAAATTGCCATTACTTTCCCCAATTTTTTGTTGATATTACTGGCGCTGGTATGATTATTTTATTCTCCATTTTTCTTCATTTAGCCAGAAAATACTAGTGACCTAAGGGTTGTCACTACGAGTCTTAGTGACTTGTAGTAACAAAGGCCCCTTAGGTCACTCATATTTTCCTACACAGAACAAAGAAAAATATTGGAGAATAACATCTAATTACAAAGTCATACAATTGTAAATTAAATATGTATTCATATTTCAATATACATGTAGTTGTTTGTTTGTCTTTTCAAAGACTAGAGACACAACAGTGAATGATTAAAAGGAATGGGTAAGACACATACAAAAGATTAGAATTCACATCTTATATCTTTTGGATCCTGCCCATCAGTAAATATTAACTTTGACTGCAGAAAGACAACTACGAATACATAATACTAAATATTATATTTTCAGAAAAACTTCGTAAGCACACTAATCAATTGAGTTGAATGTGTCATCAATATAGATATAGTTTGAGTATTATGCTGAAATAAAATTTCACATGAAATATTGACTTTCTTATCAGTTTTATATTTTGTAATTTTCTGTCACTGTATTACTGATATGTTATAGATGTTCATAGACAACACTGAAGTAACTGTCCTTGAAATATTATACATGTATATAAATATCCTTGAAAAATACCAGAAATTGCATTGGAAGTATTAATGTCATTATTTTTACTAAATAATTCAGGACTAATGTTTCTAATTGCTATGATCATGGTCATCCATTATTAGTATATAGAATAGTAATTGAATCTGCGTCCATTGAACTTCAGACATTTATTAAACATACACACATAAATAGACACAAATAAATGCACATATATACAAAAACACATACACATGTCCATGCACAACACACACATATACAGTGTAACACCACACACACACACACACACACACACACACACACACACACACACACACACACACACACACATAGATCCTTGTGATGCCTACAATAACTACTTTTAATTTCAACAAACAAACGAACAAACAAAACAAGACCAATAAATGAAGGAAATTGAGGTAAATAAAGATATCAGATTGGTAGAAGCCCTACAACTTAGCTTTTCTACATGTGAAAAGGATTGATTACAAATACCACCACATTGTCTTACCTAAACTCTGATGTTGCTTGAAATGATTCTTGCTCCGTAATAGAGAAGACACAAAGGAATCCTTCTCCTGACCGGAAGTAATTATCCCGTATAGCTGCATAGTCTTCCTGACCTGCTGTATCTAATATATCTATCTGGACCTCCTCTCCATCCAACATTACTTTCTTACGATAACTGTCTGCTTTGGTTGGTTCATAGTCTTCCACAAACTACAATGTAAACAGATACATGTACATCATATTAAATAATGTCCTTTGTTGGTTATCCTCGCTAAAGAGTAGCACAGTGTTTCCATCTCCTTGTCCATCTTAAGTGACAGGCATTGCTGTTTATATTGATGGCTTCTTTTGCTTGGCATTTCATGCAGTGATCCTCACTCCAGATAACTTTTGTGTTTTAAGGGTTGACTGAGTGTCCTGACTTCTTACAATGTTCGTAAATTGATGAAGTAAAGCCCTCTTCTTGCGGTCATATGACAAGTCTACATTGTACATCATTGAATTATATACGATAAAAGCTGAAGAAGGCTGAGTGATTTAGCAAAAATTTATGAGGTAAATTATTTACGCTTTGAGTATAGAACTACATGTACCACAAGATATGACTCCTGAGCAAGGAAACAACTATGTGGTTCTTACCTCATCATACATAAATTGTAGTGTTAATGCTGATTTACCAACACCACCAGATCCTACCATTATGACCTTGTGTAGTGGTACCTGCTGTGCTTTCGGCTTGGACATGGTGCTGGAATTAGAAGTACCACCCAACCAAGGCAAACAACTGGTCACTAACAGAACAAATAGAAAATTCATCATAAATACAGGGAGATAAAAAGTGATGGACATTTTCTGTCTTCCAAACAAAATATAAGATTACAATGATTCAGTGTAAAATCATACGTACATGTACACAATAAACCATTACCCAGTAAAAGCACTTTGCATATTTATGAAGTAATCTACATACACAACATTTGCATATCAACAACCGATGTATACAACTATGTTAGGTGATATACTTACATGTAGTCTACCATCATCAATTGCAAACAGCAATGTACTTTGCATGAAGCAATTTACATATACATTGTACAGAGCAAATCCACAACTGATGCATACAAATGTACATCACTGATGCAAACAGTAAATTAAATGTACTTTGCATATTTATGAAGTAATTTACATATACAACATTTGCATATCCAACTGATGCACGAACTATGCCACATGCATGATACACTGCCATCATCAATTGCGAACAGTAATGTACTATAATAGCATTTTTATGAAGTAAACAACATTTGCATATCAACAACTGATTACATTTTGTACATATACATGTACTGTTATACACATGTACATTTGTATCTTGCATGAGGCATCACCATCATCAGATGTAAACAGACATTGCATGTTGATGGAGTATAAAGTATTCAACATTTTCATATCAACAACTGACACATGTAACTGGAAAGATCTGTCATGGTGGACTTTCAGAGTGATTAACAGAGCACCCATAACAACAAATCTTTCAGTTTAAACAAAGGTTATCCTTAAATATTTGGACACAGTGTTTGTATTATGAGAAGAACATATTTCAGCCAACTTTTAAAAGATAATAATCATGAGTTGAAGGAAACGGGGCCAGACAACAGCTGTTCACATGAGACTCAGTTCTGTCTCTAATGATGGTGGAACTTAATGGCTTATGAAAATACACATAACAATGTGTATACATGAAATGTATTATTTGACACTGCTACATGTACAAATAATACAAGTACATGTAGTCATGAAAAAAATATATATCCAAACATGCATGGCTGCTAAAGGTAGTAAAATCAAAGACCCTATTGACTGAACATTTACCACAAAAATTTTATAATCTCTTTTGAAAATAAATCACTAAGAACAACTATAAAGAACTGCATACAACAGGTACATGTACACAACAACAAATCATCCCTGACATTTTTATATTGTTCCTTTTGCGTGGATCATAGTTTCATGTTTCACTGCAAATAAATCTCCAACTAAAATTTGTTTGCTGCAGAGAGAAGGATTCACAGAGAAGGATAGCCTCTAGGCTCTAGGCTACCAAATATTAACTCATAAAATCATTCATTCGATTTCCCTACAAATGTAACTCAGTGTTATGCTTCAGATCTTGTGTCACACTAGTGATGATTAAACATATTTCAGTAATTAGAATAGAATGTAAATCCCTAGAATAATATATTTATTTGAAATATGAAACAAAAATAATACATACATGCACATGTACAACACCACTCACAAGCAAAGTTGAAGAAAAAATATGGAATCTACGCCCAGGTTTTTTCAAGACAACATCGTCTACACGATTGGTTTTGCTCTGCTTGAAATGAGTCAAAACATTCAAAATCACCATTACTTTTCCCAATTTTTCATCAATAAATGTATATTTGTATACTGCTTGTGATGGTATAATTATATTATTCCCCAATATTTTTCTTCATTGAGTCAAAATTTCTCATGACTTATATGGTTTTGTCACTTTTTGTCATGCAACTACCATGTGGTTCAAAACCCTGTAACACTATACATTGTACATTGTACATGTACATGTAAAATAAACAGTTCAATATCACACTAAGCATTTACCAAATACTCTATTTCATGCACAATACATTATACAGCAGACAAACAAGTAAGAAATGAATATGAATATAAATCATTATTGAATTTTTTACAATGATACACTTTGTGTTGACTTAACGCTTATCTGCCATAGCTTTTATTTAAATTAATAAACAAAGTCACACATTCAATATTTACATGTTGTACTGCATAACAGCTATCATCATGCAATGATATGGCAACAACATATACAAATGTATAAGATTACACAATAATGTATTTAGTATATATACATGTATTATAAATCATTGGTAATGTATATATTTCTGTCATCAGAGTTCTCTATTTACTGTTCACACATACTTGACTAAAGGTCAACAAAACACATTAAGTGTAACAAAATCACTCTCCCACAGTCCTAGTCTCACAAACTCTAAAATAAGACAAAGGAATGTGCTAAAAACATCATGTGGATTCATGTCTTTCACACACACACCCACCCCCCCCCCCACCCCCCCACCTCCCCCAACCTCTAACAATACTTACTGGACACAGAATATCCTGAGGTACAAATGAGATGAGTTGAGAGTAAAAATAGTATAGAGTTGAAGGATAAATACAAGTTATGAAATGCAAGTACACAATATACATTTGTATGTAGAAACACAACAGAGAAATCCACAGGTGCAATCTGAATTATACATTATACATTACGTACATTATACAAATGTACATGTACATGTACATGATGTATATCATAATAATGTAATAAAGTAACATCTCTGTTTGTCCCTGCTGGGACATCCATTGTTGAGTTTCACACAGGCTGCTAAGTGCTATGACACAAATACAAATTTTAACTTACATGTATGTATGTACTACATGTACATGTATGCAAAACTTTCTGTTAGTGTTGATACATTAACAGTCCTTTTTTTCAATTCAATAGATTTACATATACATGTACAATGTACATGTATCAATCCATTCTCACCTATAATAATGAAATCGTGTGATCTACATAATATAGGTTTGTATTATGTTAATCATGTGGTACTCAGGAAATCATAACATACTCACATTTTGAACAGAGTAGAAACCGCCCACCCTCATGCAATACAATACATTGACAGTTGAAACATAGTCTTCATCTGTCCTAACATTCAGTTTTGTTACAATATTCTCAAGATACTAAACAACAACATTCTTAGAAGTAAAACCCATAAATACAAATGTATATTGGCTCTATAGATAAATAATAAAGAGCATGGGCACTAATTTTCCATATAACGCCCCTGCACTCTTGCTCAAATATGGCAAGTGGCGCACTCAACGATATCTCTCTGTTTACTCAGTGATTTGGCTTTGTTAATTTCTTCACTATTTTCATATTTTTTTGCAAATAAAATAATATTTCACTACCAATTTATGTGATTACATTGAGTTCAGTATAATAATAAACTGTACACTTTTGTGTAATTTTGTAAATTTAGACTTTCAAAGATTGTATATAATGAGGGTAGAATATTCACTGTACAACTGGAAAGTTACAATATAATTATGGTTCACCAATGAAGTTCAAGTACCAGTGAAAATCAGTCTACAATATGGACTTTTCACCTGTCGTTTGATTTTAATGTAATGTGCAGTGTCGCTGCTGACAACACTATAGTCAGTTCATGTAAGATTCTAGGACACAAAATGTACTTTGGCTTATACATTAACCCTCTTTGAATATATTTCTCTAAATTGGAAGTACTGAATTACAAATAATGACATAAAAATATGAACACTATAACCTGAAAAGTTTGACACTTTCACTTCTCCGTTTTATACTATTCATAGAGGAAGTACGTATTCATGTACTTGTATAATGATTGAGGTATATAGTAAATAGTATTATTTGATATGAGGCAGAGCATTGATAAATTTGTTCACTATCACATCTAGGCTACACATTAATGTACAATTTGCATGATTAAAACAGTAACTGATGTAAACAATACTACATGTACATGTAACATTTATCACATAAATGTATGTCATTTATTTATAGTGTCTCCTCAATAATCCACAGGTATAGGTAATGTACATTGTCTGCAATGTATCCCCTTCCAGCATAATCAGTAATTTCCTGTATCCAAGAAGGGGAAGTTCAAATCCAGAAACAAAGTAACAGAAAACTAAAAATGTCTCCCTAATATTGATATCAGACATTAGACAATTCTAAGATACTAATTTCATGCAGGTGTATTATGTTTTCATCATTTTGGGTATCATTACTATCATTAAGTTATTTCAAGAAAAGTTGAAGACTACTAATCACAAAGCAAACTTTCTGCAATGGTTTTCATATGGGAACAATATTAACAACTGCATGACTATTATGTAAGTATAGAATTTCACAGGAGTCTGTAGGTCCAAATACCTACATTTGTACATGTACTCCAGGTGTGTCCAATAACAATCTACAATAATATAATGATGAATCATAATTATATTATGATATATGGTAATATGACTTAACCTTAGCCTACCTGTAAACAAGGAAGAATGTATGATATATGCATCCTACACATACACACTTTTCTCAAAAACATCCAGAAATAACATATTCGGAAAAAGTAAAAAAAAAAAAAAGGGTATATAACCTACAAATATTTTTCCTTCCCATAGTATGCTTGTGAAGAGCAACCAGGAATTCTGTGTGACACACCTTCTACACTGGGTATTCAGAATGATTCTAAGTTGGGTGTATCCCACACTCGATCTTAGGAGTTTAAAATGTTACTATTTATAGCAGTAACCATCACACACACACACACACAGAGCATAGGTATGTTTATGTATTCATGTGCTTACAAGTGTGACTCACTAAATAACCTTTGACCTGTGTCTGTCATTGGAACACCTTACACTGTCAGCGTGTGAGTCATTCCTGTCATAGTTTGATTTGTTGATTTAAACCAGACGACCTTCAGTTTACTGTCAGCTGCTTTTAACAGGTACTAAATTTTAGAAATTTATCATCTACCAGACAAGGAAAACTCACAGCATGCCCTACAAATTTGAGTAGATATGTATGTAAATGTACATCATCATTTGTACTATTTGTAAACTACGTGACACTGTTAAAATAAACACACCCACTGCCTGACTGATTTTGTCTTTGTTTTATATAATGTACACAACTGCAGTATTCTTACTAAACTGATCACTGAATATATATCTTACATGTATCTTTTAATCTGGGATCTAATTTTTCTACATGTAATTGTCAATTACATAGTTGATTACACATACAGTTTGCTTGTTTGTTTTTTATTTATGGTCTGTACAAGTAGATGAGTTGCCAATTTGTGTTGTTTATTTCATTAACTAACCATTGCTTATCTAATTAATTCAGTGATTGGCAACTTGGAAATTTAACCAATACTCATATACTTTCTACACATCTAAATTTCAAATAATAGTGAATTTGCTGCACCTACATTTGTATCTGAAATCAGAATTGCTTTCTGAGTGAATGAATGATTCCAATTTATCAAAATTCAAAACCAAATTTTTACTAAGAATGGCTCTTACACAAAACCTCTCAGTTAGAAATACTATCATTTGTAATTACAAAATACTAATATTATATCTTGGACAAAATGTAATATGCTTTTTGTCATACAATGTACATGTACATATTATTTTTTTTTTTAATTGGTACAAAGTGGAGTATTGGTATGACATTGAATTCCTTGGCAATAAGCCAACTTTACATCAACTTTAGCAGTACATGTACATGTACATGTAAGAAGGTAAAATCGATTTGAGTTCCCCAGTCATTTTACCAGGGTTCCCCGTCAAATTCATGGTTAATTATAATGTATTGTTCGAAACTACATGTATGCCAGTTTTACCATATTCCCCCTTTATTGCTTTCTCTGACCGGGGTTGCCCAGCTTTAGCAACAACACTTCATCAAGAACAATTACATGTACATGTAGGTGACTTATCTTAATACAAATGCAGTTGTTGAGGTATTTTTTTTTTATAATTCTGTAAGCATATCATGATGTCATACATTCAAGTACCAACAAATGTTTTGATATTTGCATAAATGAGGTAATGTGACCAAACATTGTATTAGCCATGTATTTGTATCAACCTATACTCAAACTGAAGCATTTTACTAATTTTTAGTGTTTTCTCAGTTACTAACAAATTTACAGGTAGATTTTTAAGGGCATGTACATGTACATTGTATCTACATGTATCACTGCACCACCCTTGCCAAAACCGTATCATTATGTTCACCAGTTCCTGCTAATTAATATTGCTTGCTACAATGTATTATCTGGCACTAGTCTATACATGTATAGTTGTGTTTCCTTGAAAGTTACTGTTTATACTAAGAGATAAATTTTTTTTTCAATGTATCAAAGGTAACCCGGTACTATTTTTGAACTCGCATCTGCTCTCTGGGGACAAATGTTTCCATGGCAACAACATGCCTGAGTAACATCTGCGACATGATACATCCTAGTAAAGTGACTATAAAAAATTATGACTGTTTCACGCACTACTTAATAATAACACATATATTATTAATATAATTTCTATAAGAAATTAATATTCAACTTACTAGAACTCTCTGATGTTTCATTACTGTCTAAATGACTGGGTTAATTATACTTATTTACCTATTGTAAGAGTTAACTGACAGACAATTAACATGGAACTAGCAACATTGACATTTTTCATAGTTATTTGCAACTTTACACTGGAAGAAAATGACAGAGAGATGTCATTTTTAGAATTTGAGCCCCCTGTAATTCTAATATAACATAACATGCTACTATCTTTCGAAATAAAAATACATCAAACCTTTACATGTAGTGGATCAATTATTCTGATCAGCTGAATTACATACAAGACCTGACCTAACTTGAATCAATTCAAAGCTGATGGAAAGTGAATTTATTCAGTCAAATCGGTTCAATAAACTTGTTTCTGTCCCCTTGTGAAAACTGAGCAATGGATTTGAATCAATAAACCAGTTCAAAACTGATTTACATGTACTTTGAATTCAACTACCGATAAATTGTACTTTGAATTCAACTACCGATAAATTGTACTTTGAATTCAACTACCGATAAATTGTACTTTGAATTCAACTACCGATAAATTGTACTTTGAATTCAACTACCAATAAATTGTACTTTGAATTCAACTACCGATAAATTGTACTTTGAATTCAACTACCGATAAATTGATTCAAAACATATTTAATGCATATGAGAACAGGAGAACAGATTTTGATTCGATTTCAAAGTGATTGAACATTTCAGGACTTCAGTAACCTGTTACATGTACATAGTTGATGGTACTTTGTACATGTACATGTTTTGGTTGTGTAAATGTGGGAAAGAGGTACTGACCATTTACAAGTACTTGTTTGTAAACAAATTGTAAAGATGTTTGATACTGATGAGATTAGGTCATTGGGATCAACAAGTACAAGTTGACAACATAATAAAGTGGACAAATGGAGCCAAAAATTGAAAAGCTATGGCAAAGTTGCTTCAGTCCACCTACATTTACATTTACAGGTTTTTAATTGTGGGTTAAGTCTGTTTGACAGTATTTTAATACCATCCACATCAAATCAGTGTCATTTGTAATAAAGTTGACAAGCTGAGCAAAAAGTACGGAAAAGTTAATTGCTTCACTTACAGTTACATTCACAACATAAAAACATAAACAGGGGTTTTAATTTTTGCTTAATACATAACAGTAGTTTAACAGTATAACACCATCCATTGTGAACCAGAGTCATTTTCAAGAGTATTTTTCAGCAGTACAGGTCAGTCAGCATGGAATGCATGTACATGTATCTACATTTTGTACATTTTATTTCCTTAAAGGCCAAGAATTCAATCCTAGGTTCTCACATTACTGTCATCTATCAATGGAGCAATCAGGATCACATACAATAATTCTTTCCTTCTTTACAATAGCTCTGCTAAACAACTGTTTTTCACATCTACAATTTAATCCTCATCCAAATTAATTAGAATTAGAACACAGACCAGGCTATCATTGCAATTCAGTCATTCAATGTATGTACATGTATGTAATAATGTATGTGTGTGTGTGTGTGTGTGTGTGTGTGTGTGTATGTACATGTATGTATGTATGTATGTATGTATGTATGTATGTATGTATGTATGTATGTACAAATGTACGTATGTACGTATGTACATATGTACATATGTACGTATGTACGTATGTACGTATGTACGTACGTACATATGTATGTATGTATGTATGTATGTATGTATGTATGTATGTATGTATACTACAATGTAGGTACATGTACGGTACATGTACGTACCGGTGGTAGGTATGTATGTATTGTATGTATAATGTATGTATCAATTACTAATGAAGTGGTACTTTATATCCTCATCTTTTATTGCATGACTAAATTGTCATGGTCTAAACAGGATATGAGGTCGTCTCACATTGCCAGAGTACATTTACATGCTTCAATAACTATATTATACATGTAGTACAAATGTATATCACTATATGCTTCAAATATATATAATGCATGTACATTTTGTAACCAGCTGTTTAACCGATGTTTTGTAAAACAGATTGATATTATTGGGGGCGACATTTTAAACATGTCCACACTTGGCTTCGTGTTATGTCTAACTACCTTGTTTTATTTACCATGGAAATATGTGCTGCAATAAATAATGCTATATAGAAAGTGTTGGTGTTTAGAAAGTATACTAGTATTGAAATTGTAAACGAATTTTCTTCCTTTTGGGGGGCTTCATAAATGCACGTGGTTTGAACTATGTAAAAAATATATGAAGTGTTTTCGTAAAGCGAACATGAGAATATAAACAGTACTGTCGATCAAATATGTTTAGAAATTTAATACGAGATGTGCCATCCAATTTAATCATGTACACGGTAGCACAAGTTTTGAACCAAAATTAGACATAAAATTGCAACTATTTTCTTACTCTGTTGGTATCAAACATGATTTCCGGGGTGTCGGCAAGAAAAAAGTTCAAAGTTACAACATACATCTGTTCACTTCAAAGGTTGACTCACACTAGCTGTGTAGCCCATCGTCTGTTTAATACTGCAGTGACTGTTATGAATGTCTCGTTGGTCCCCGCCCATACCGTACTACGAGGATGTAAATAGTACTGAGGTATCTTACCTTACGAATTATGGGAGAAACGTCAACTGTGATCCAAAACTTTCTAACCCACCGAATATCCAACCGGAAGTGTAAAATTTGTGGCTGTAATGTAACTTTCGCCTTGAGGGTTGAAATAACCTTTATCGAACTCTAGCCAAAATGGCGACTAGTACGGTGCATTCTGGGAGGGAGTTCCTCGTTTGTGATATGGCACCTCAAAAAAGTAAAATATTAAGTCATTATTTTAATTTTCGTAAAATCTAACTTTTTTGTATAAAGTAATTACTTTTTACAATATTGTACATGAATTTATATAACACTTTGATATTTAATACGTATAAAGCTACGTATTTGCAAATAACTATGGTATATAAAAAAAAGTATGCTGAGCGAGGCTTTGTCTCTTTTGACAATGAGGGCGGTCTGTCATCCGCCAGTTTTGAAATGGCAGCAGGTGGCAAATCACGTACAAATAGGGTATCCTCAAAGAAAAATAACACTATTTCGGAGGAGAATGTTACAAGACGCAGTGACTTTATAATTCCATTGATTGCATGCTCATTTGGTGTCTTTTACTTCGTTTTCAAGTATATTGGTAAGTGTGTGACAGTGAAGTGTTTGTTGACCCGGAAACGTACATGGTTAAGTTTTTCATTTCAAGCCACATTAGATTAGTTAAGGTGGTTTATTAAATTGATTTCACTCTATTAAAATAATTCAAATTTCTAATCATTTAAATACCAAAACTGTATTTTGCACACTTTATCTTCATATGATGAATTTCCACATCTTTTAAAATTCAGTTTGGATGTAATTTACAAACTGATTAGCCCCCCCCCCCCCAGCCCATTTATCGAAGGATAATACAAGATGACATTTACACACGTGTCTCTGTCTGTGTATATGTCTATGTGTTGTGTGTGTGTGTGTGTGTGTGTGTGTGTGAAATAGCTATAAGATACCTGTATACCTCATGGTAAACTGTCATCTAGAATTTGAAACCAATGAGGCAGTTACATACAATAAGAAAAGAGAAGACAGCTATAGTTTGTTCCCCAAAATATGACTATGGGCAACTGAAAGTGAGTGAATCCATATTGTAGTGAATAGCCATAGACTGATCATTCTATATTGTAACTATAAGTAGACTAGTCTGGTAACCACAATTTATTGCATATTATTGTTAAATAATTATATACTGAAATATGTACAGCCAAAAATATACATATGTAAATGTAATTTATTCCAGAACATTGTTAAAGGCCCAGTTCAGATTAAGATTATTATTTAGTTGTGAAAAACAGATGTCTGGCCATGACAGATCTACAGAAGTTAATCCAGAACATAATAATGATCTTATGTAATAATTTATGTGCATGTGGCTCCATTGGTAAGATAACACTAATTTGAGAACCTGACATTGATGATTGAATCACTGGCTTTTAAATCTGACAATGGCATATCTTGTATGTTAACAGGAATAAGTTGGATCAAGGCTGATGAAAACAGCAGTCAAGACACTTTCAGTGTAGTTGAACTGTATGAAAGGACTGTACAGTACTGGGAGTCCCTGATGGCTATCATTTTCATACCAATACAAGATACTGTTGTCACTGGATACTGGACAAGAGCAAAGTGTATTGTTTTAACTCTGTTGTTAATGATTGGTCTGCTGTCTTTAATATTGTGGTGCAGTGTGAAAAGAACGAAGACTACAATTACTAGAATTAGTGACAAAAGAATTAATGAAAAGAAAACCAGAAAATCAACCACACCAGATTCAAATCATTCAGATGTATATAGGACTTTCAAAATAGGCACCTATGTTGTTGTAATAGCTGCAGTTGTTAGCATACCATGGGAGTGGATTAGCATGTACCAGAATGAGGTAGCAAAGAAAGCTGCCATTCTTTATGAGGTATGTGAGTTATAAATAGTGCACTATGGGAGTGGATTAGCATGTACCAGAACAAGGTAGCAAAAACAGCTGCCATTCTTTATCAGGTATGTGAGTTATAAATAGTGCACTATGGGAGTGGATTAGCATGTACCAGAACAAGGTAGCAAAAACAGCTGCCATCTTTTATCAGGTGTGTGAGTTATAGACATAATAGTGCATCATGGTCTGTTTATCACTGGCAAATGCCAGTAATTACTGGCAACTTCCTAGGCTGTCAACATAATCTTGGGTCAGATCAGATCAGGTCAGGTTGATCCCCCAAGCTATGCAAGGAGAGTCAATTTGGGCACCGCAAGTGTGACTTCATGTAATACTTTAATGCAATTTGGAGCAACTTTAGGTGCCTCAAAGGTCAAAGGTTGCAAAATCAAAAACACTCATGGTTACAGCAGCAAATTTTGCAGTAATAGCTGCCGCCAAACCAGTTTTACTGCGAGGTACATGTAGGTGAATGACCTTTGCATTCCTGCAATAGTTGGAATGGGTGGGTGCTATAGCAGGAATTGGTAATGAAAGAGTTAAGAATGAGACAGTATTCTTTTTATTAACTTTAGATCCAATAAAGTTAAGGGAATTTTTCTTTTTCACATTTCTACTGTGTCCATTTTGCAAAGCATATACATAAATACATTTAAAGAAATGTTTAATGTTTTAAAGAAAAAGACATTTTTCTTGTTTATCTAACAGGATATTCCTGCAGAATGTACTCCACAACAGATGAGCATTTGGCAGTCAATCAAGTACTGGTTGTCATGGCATTTTATTTGGGGTCATGACCCCTGTTATCAGTACCATCATGCTTTGCTGGTGGATCCACTTTGGGAAGTAACCCCTATCATGGTAAGTCATTAGACATCCAATCAAGGAACTTGATGAAACTTTCATGTTTTGCGCAACCTTATATCCAAGCAATTGAAGCATCAAGAATGAAACAGAAAATGCATATTAATAAAGTCTAATTAATGATTAAATAAAATAAACATATGATTTTGTTCCCAGCCTTTGGCCCAAAGGGAGGATACCTCCCTTCCAGACCATCAACCTGTGACCCCGCTGAGGTTAAGTTACTCAGTCTCAAAAAACTTAGAGGGAACACTGACCTTGGTTATGTGATATAATCACCCTGTAATCAAGATAGTGTAAACACTAAATGAGATTGTATGTATGTATGACCACTTGAGTAACACTTTCTATCAGAAACACCACTCTACTGTGAGTGGAATTAAATCAGTAACATTTGAGAAAAAGTATCAACTTTGCCTATATATACCCCTTTAATATATCTGACAATTCTTATATTTGTTTCATCAACAGGCTGTGTCATCTGCCTTCACTCGGTGCATCATCAAACCATTGGAAATCATTTCTGGAGGACTAGGTCAGAGTTTACAGAGACTCTTCAGCAGTATCCCATTGGCATGGCAACCGGTTGTCATGGTAGCTGGTATAATACTTTTAATAATGGTACTCATTATGAGTTGCAATTATAGAATATCCATACCGTTCCTGATGTCTCTGGAACCAAAATGTAACACAGCAAAGAAGTCTTGTGATAACAGATGTAGCAGTAACATTTCTGGAACAAGTTCTCCCAGAAGAAAGAGACCAGCTGTTACCAATGGATGTACTTAAACACTTCTAAAGCTTTATAAACACATTAAGTTTTAAATGGCCAATCACCATCGTACTTCTCAGACATTATTCAGACCAAGTCATACCCACTGTAACTTCTATCCTCTGACTAACGTCTTCTGTTTGAACACAGGTATAGACTCATTTCATTTGGCAGGCCAAGCTTTTCACAGCAAGAAACTGCACTTGCTACTCTTTAAGATAGCAAGACATTAATACTTGCTATATTTTACATGTAGTCTGAATGAAATAAACCATAGTTCATTTCACTTAGACAAAATGTATCAAGAAACTGTGTATAGACATTCAATCTTGCTCTCTTAAAATGAAGCCGGTACAGTTCAGTTTCTTTTTTGTTTCTGTGTGGTTCTCTCAAACAGAGCCAGTGAACAGTAACCTACTCTGGGCTGTAGCTTCAAAGATGCTCAATATTTGAGACTGATAGAGTAGCTCATTAGCATAATATCATGTATACAAGAATATGACCAGGGAATACAAGGTAGTCAGAATGAATCGTGTTAGATATAATGTAAATTTCTGTACAGGAACTAATCAAGAAAAGAAATGAAATAAAATTCTGATTGAATTTTTAAAAGCATAACTGATCAGTTTTCTGTAGTAGTGTTATATATATTCATGGTAATATGAGTGCGACATCATAAACCACTTGCCATCCATCATGTAGCCATGGTATGTATGACGCCCTCACTTTGTCTTTATTTTAAGCCTTTGTTTTTAGCTGAGCTTCAAGGGAATGCCACTCCATATAAAGGTATTTTACTAAACTTTGGACAATCTTTTCATGATTTCGCTTTGGCTTGGTTGCCAAGGAACACCAGTTGAAACTCACCTGTATTGTTCTTTCAGGGATGCACCTTTGTGTACTGGGTCCGCACCCAAAAACCAGTTACCAATGACTAACATATACGATGGCTAATTATTCAGTGATACTTCAGTAACAACTAGTATAGTTTTAACACGGTGACAGTTTCAAAACTAAGCTTTCGCTCATCAAGATCATGAACCTTGCCACTACACTACATACATTGACTACTAATTAGTCATAAGTAATTTACCAATTTCTAGTGAATATATCTTTTATTTGATTAAAAAATGTCCCAGCTACAGCTAGTCCATGTTTAATGTGTCTGCTTGGTAAATTTATCACAGCAAACATATCTGATTGTTTTGGCCTACAGCTTACAATTGTATTAAAAGCATGTATATACCCTACGGAATTAGGTCTATAAAGGTATCCGTAATTCACTGTTATTTGTTATTTAAAAACATCAATATTTTCCATCACAGTGCCCCATTTGTAATTTCCAATACTATAAGTTTGAATAAGGCCCTTTGAATCTAGCGCTATTTTTAACGTGCCAAACATCGAAAGTGTTTGATTTGGTTCAATTCAACAAATTCGTATGAATACAATGACCTGTTTAGAGTTTCCCGAGTACGGATAAGGGGAATTGCTGACTGTGTCTTGCATGCGCTATATTGTTACCTATCCATGTTCAGGGCCATCGAATGTCACGATCATGACAATAAATCATCAACTGACCATAATAAGAATTCATCACACATCATGATCATATAGCATTTCCCTAATATTTTCTTTGTTAGGCCAAGCAAATTAAGAGTGGTCTAAGGGGCCTTTTCATGATAGGAAAATGAGAAAAAACCTTTAGGCCACAATTAATATCGACTGCATGACGAAAAACCATTGGGGAATGTATCTCAGCTAGTATGATTTATGAAAACCCGGAAAATGTAATTGCAAGTTTGAACGATATTTCAGATACCGTAGGACCAATGATGTAGATGAGAGTCGATGTGAAGTAGAATAACCAGGGTACAAATATATTCCCTATGTTTTGTTTGAACGCGTTTAACTTGGCTAGCGTGAGGTAAAATCACAACGTAAGCCAGCGATCAAGTTCAGCATATTTGTCAAGAAAAGTACGGGCAAGTAGACACAAAATCATGTTTCAGAACTATCCTACAAGTTTGGTATCTGTAATTATTGTAAATTGTGATTAAAAAAACAAATTAATTGAATGTACATGAACACTCTGGGGTGCATAAAACTCAATGCAATCGCATTATTCGTGTGATAAGAAACATAATTTACCTTTCTGCCTGGTTATAAGGGCACTAGTAGAGGTATATTACGCTCTTATATGCAGCACAGACAAGTAAGAATACAGCATCTTATCTTATCTGAAACTGAAATAGTTGATACATAACAGTACGAGGGGGTAATATGATGTCTACTAGTGCCCGAATAAAGCCAGGCAATAAATGTCTTATAACACGTCATATTCTCTCCACACAGTCAAAGCATTAAATCACAGAATTCGAAAAGACTCCCATCCAAATATCTATTTCCCTAGGGGAATAGAACATGACTAATGCACGGTTTATGCAAATTGAGGTCACTACGAGTCACTAGTCCATACCACGTGCCACGATCTAAACCAATCCCTGAAGGCTGTATGAAAAGGGCGCGTCTTATATAGACTTAATTCAAAAGAGTAAGGTTAAGGATGTTACAGGTCGTTACTCGCAGTTTCACGCTTCCTTAGCGATCATCAGACGACTGATATAAATTGGGTTTGTTAAGGTCGATATGCGTGTACTTAAAATTTTACATATATATATTATATATATACATCACGTGCGTCATCACCTATTTCGAAGTTTTTTTTCTGAATAATGACATTAGACTCGTGAAATGGGGTCTACCTGCGTAAAACCAATGTTGTATCATTCAATATTCTATAGATTAAGTTTTGCAGGAAGTGTCTACATTTTTTACACTCCAATTACTTCAAATATCTTGTTCATATAGTTTAAGTCAACAAACCCAATTCAATACAAATATCGATGTTTTCCTGATTTTGTAGGTCTGTGAAAGCATTGTTATGTAAATATTTGATATTTAAGAGCGCTGATAAATGTACAGAAGTTGTTACAGTAAATCAGTTAATTCGGTCTGTTCAACGGATTTGTTCAAGGCAGTAATGATAAAGATGATATCTTCACGCCAAAATCTGAAGTTCTTGAACATTTCAACCGTGTTTATAATTTTGACAGGATTGTATACAATGACATGTAAGTACTAACTTTGATGATAGTTTATAGTACATAGTTTCATTTAATCATTTATCACAAATAATTTCATATGCAATATAACACACGGCAGTAGGCTCCAGTCTTACTTTTCGAATATGCAGTCAGTGTAGCTCCATATTCAACGAAATATTAATTTTATCCACTTGATACCGGCGTACCACAAGAATCTGTTCTTGGTCCATTACTTTTCAATGTGTACACTTCTCCTTTGTGGGAACTAGAGGAGATGGTTGTCTGGACAGCTTTTATGCTACAATAATTCATCTTTATATATTGTCTTTTGCTAGGGATGAGGCCGCCTTGACGGCTAGCAATCTTAAATCATGCATCTTAGAAGATAGGGGTCTTCGTTGTCCGCGAACTACAAAAAAGAAAGAATTTATCACGGGGGGGGGGTGATCTGTCTGGATTGGGAATTTTGTGTTTCGCTATGTTTTAATTCTCATTTAAAGTAAGCCCAAAAGCCTCGGTGTTATCCTTGACTCTGGTCTGAGTTTTTTCTCAAGTATGTAAAAAAACAACCAGTTAGGATCAGTGTGAAAAAACAGTTTTTTAGTAGGACTTATTACACACACACACAAACACACACACACACACACACACACACACACACACACACACATACATACATACATACATACATACATACATACATACATACATACATACATACATACATACATACATTCAGACAGACAGACAGACAGACAGACACATAGATCAAACTTTGCCTTCGTGAGAGGAAAGTTCCACATTAATAATTCCATTAGAAAGAATTTATCACGGGGGGGGGGGGGCTTACCTTAAATTTTCAAACCAATTATTATTTGACGTAAACACAGATGCAGTATGGCAAACTGGAGAGTATGGTGATTCAACATATACACTGGTTGATCAATATATGACGTGGGATGATGCTGTTGACTACTGTGTTGACAATAATTTGGGTTATCTTTCGATTATTTCAAGTTATGGCGAGGCACAGGGAGTGGCGCAAATTGTGTTAAATAACTATCCAAACACGTGAGTAGCACATGCTGATAGCATATATATATAGTTGTGTATTATCATACAATTATTGCCTGGCCATTAGGGCACTAGTAGATGTCTATTAACCCTCCGAGGGCTGTTAGATAGCAACTATTTTCCTCGGCTTGCTACATAACATCTACTAGTGCCCGAATAAAGCCATGCAATAAGTGTTTTATGAATATAACACATCATATTCTCAGACATATATTCGTTCCATAGTCAAAGCAAATCCCCGATAAGACTTCCCTGCATACAATGAATATTGCCTTAGGGATAATATAACATTACATTAGGATTATATAGCATATGCAAATTGAGTTCACATTGGGTCAATAGTCCATACCATGTGATACGATCTAAGCCAATCACTGAACGCTATAAATATGGAAACGATCTTTTCTAATAACATTTAATAATTCATAACAAATGAAAAATGAATAGCTATGTAAATTGTTATAGATTTCTATAATTATATGAGTATGTTAAACTTGGTAGATCTAACTCTTATTAGGTAAGGTAGAATTTGCCTCGGAGACAACATTCCCTGAAGAATCATGAAAGTTTGTGCATGGCTTTTTCTTTTCTTTTTAATTTTTGGGGTCCACCGTACTATTTTCAAAGAAATCGTCAATCCTTTATTTTTATTTTCCCCGATACAGTTTCAATTTGGCGGCCATATTGCCCATCATTTTAACCTCAATTTTTTGTTATTTATAGTCAGTTTATCAAGTTTCGGTTTTCTTGAACAAAGTGACAAACGCATATCAAAACAAGTATCGTTGCAAGTTCTCAACCATATAGCTACACATTTCATACCTTATTCTGATATTTATAACACAATGATAAAACTTGTCATTTTACATACAGCAATGACAATCCATGGTTTGGTATAAATGATAAGGTTGCTGGAGGCGTTTACAGAACTGTTGATGGTGACATAGCCAACTATTTACCATGGGATAGCGGAAGCCCATATTTTGAACCAACTGGCTACGGTCAGAATTGTCTCCGGTTATCGGGTACAAATGGCAAATTTCACGATGAAGACTGTAATTCTGCTAGTAGAGGAGGACTTTGTGAAATGGTAACAGGTACATGAATACACTTTAGTTACACTTTCTTTAGTGAAACTTTCTTTAGTGACACTCATGAATTACGGAGGGTTAATAAGATAATTACATATAGCTCAAGACAATTCTATCAGGCTTTACTGAGCTGCCTCAGTAGGCCCAATCCATCATCCCAATTATGGCTTATGTCCAGTCACGTGACCAAAAAACGGTAATCAGAACAGTTGCTATTGTTTGGGGTTTATTCCACATTCTCCGTATGTGTCGAGTTTTTTTATCCAGAAGCTTTCACGTGTTAGTCTGTATGATTTGTTCTTCCATATCTTTTCAAGTACTACTATTTTGAAGTCGGCAAGGGAGTGGTTGGCTGAGTTGAAATGAGTTTGTAACGGATCTGTTGATTTTTATCTTAAGTTCCGTAATGAATTCGAAGGTGATATATTAGGGATGAAATGTGTGTGTGTGTGTGTGTGTGTGTGTGTGTGTGTGTGTGTGTGTGTGTCTGTCTGTCTGTCTGTCTGTCTGTCTGTCTCACCATTTTCTAAAAAACGGCTGGCTCAAGTCAAACGAAATTTGGTGCACATATTATTTAGGGTAATGGCTAGAACTGATTAGGTTTGATAAACATACCATGAATATTAATGAGCGATTGACGTAATGTAATTTTCGCTAATAAGCTTATGGATTGCATGGCACAACTGTAAACTGCTTGAAACTCTTGTTATGATTGACCTATCCCAATTTGAATATTGACCCAACGATCTAAATCTCGCACACCATGATAAATAAACCACATCTGTGGGCAATCTTGCTAGAGAAATCACAAAGATAAATCCATACCTCGATCTCTTCTGCGATCAAAAATTGAAAATGTATTTTTTTTATATAAATATTTCGATGCTGAGGAGCGAGTTTGGTGCCAGAACATAGTGCATTGACATTTTAATCACGACAATGCAAATGGGAAAATAAATGTTGTTATGTTGGGCTGTGCACTCAGCGCTTGAATTGGGTAAATTTTTCCCCAATGTTCCGACGTTGATTGGCTTCCTTCTAGACCGTTCAAAGTATTCGGATTGCTTGTAATAAAATGAACATACATCGCAATATATATCAATAAGTTTCCGGCCAGATTTGAATGTTAGATTTCGAGCAACAAAACGAATTTGAGGCCATGGAAATCCACTTCATTATGGCCTGCATCGGGAAATTCTTGAACTGAGTGTTACACAAGGGACGGTCGCACAATGTCACACAAGCTCAATAAGGATGATTTGTGTAGGTGTTTTCTCACTATCTAGGTACATCGGGCAGTGCGTTTGTGTAAGTTCGGGGGGGGGGGTACTCTTCCTTCATGCTTTATATATAAATAATATATTATATATAATTATTTAACAGTGACAGTAACAACGCAGTCATCGGCTACTGCAGCTCAACCGTTAATGTGTTTTAAATATTGTATTTTACTGTCTACTCTGATGCTGAGGCAAGACAGAGGGCTTTATAGTCATAGTATGTGTGTGGCAATTAAAACATTTGTTTGTGTAGGCAGAGAAAATGTGGAAGACAGCGAGATACATACACAGCCACAGACGGACAGACACGCGCACAGACACACATACATGCACGCACGCACGCACGCACACACGCACACACACACACACACACACTACTTTGAGAAGGATGTCATATGGAGAATGCATGACTTAATCAAGACCTTTTTCATTGTCCTCAGGGATCTTGAAACTACGTTATCTATGGAAAATCGTACCTTGTATGTGCAAAGGTTTGGAGATTAGATAGAGTGCAGACTTTAGAATCCTACTAGTATAGTGGAGTAATGAAAGACATGCCATCATCTTACTACCTAGAACTACATACCAAGGGATAATTGATATCCATACGAATTGCTATAATTACAAAGTAATTATGTGTCTGCAAACCTGTTTCGTAAAATCATTTTCACTACTAAAGGTACATCAGGATGGCCAGAGACTGAATATGGTGGTTCTACATACACAGCAGTTGACCAAGCCATGTCATGGGATGACGCTGTTGGCTACTGCACCGATAATAATCTGGGTTATCTCGTTATTATTACAAGCCTTGGCGAACTTAGTGTACTGCGCACATTTGCAATAGCCAACCTACCAATCACGTGAGTCATACTTTTTACATGTATTTGTTTCTAGGTTTGGTTCGATGTGCACTGCAGTTATCATTAAAAGGCACAATTATAGGGGGACTTTGTGAATCCACTTTTTAAATTGTATCCAATTTGGTTTCATTCTTTTCGCTTATCAGTGTGGCCCTAGCTCAGGCTCTATCTCATACCTTGGTTTAGTTTATGTCGAAGGTGACGCGTATAGCGCCCTCTAAATATCATAATACAATTTATATTTATAGTGCTGACAGACCATGGCTTGGGATAAATGACAAAGATAGCGAGGGTACTTACAAAACTGTTAATGGTGACAGCGCCACCTATTTACCATGGTTTACCCCGGGTGAACCAGATGGAACTTTTGAGGACTGTGTGCGTTTAGCAAATAGCGATGACAAAATTCTTGATGAACCTTGTTCAAATAATAAAGGATTTCTCTGCGAAAGGCAAACAGGTAGGTGGTTTTATTGTTTTCATGACATGTTTGCATGCTAAAACAGCCTAAAACACTAGATATGCATATGAGATAGAAAGTTAGGACAAAATATTTTAAAAATTTAAGAACTTCAAAACCGTCGACATAATGAAAGATAAGGCCTACGACAAATTTGTTTGTTTCCCGTTACCTGACTCCACCTAGGTTTTAACTGCTGACCATAAACTTGTATTTACGCATTCGAGAGAAAATAATATAAAATCGCAAAAACTAGTGGATGTGGAAACTGACATCAACTGACAAAGACAATATAAAAATGTTCTTCCAATCTGTAATGGCTGTACATCTGATGTGAAGAAACCAATAACACAGAGACCATATGGAAAACAACGGAAAACATAACTACCTGAGTATCCTGCAGTAGAACTTGGATGAAAGTGGACTATCGAAATGCGCGCCTGCAGTAGAACTCGGACTTTATTTCATGCAGGCCCTCGGTTCTACCTCACGGCCAAGCTTAAAATCTGGAGTCAGTTGAGCCAGATGTTCATCGTTCCAAAGTTCAAAGAAGTTCATTTACTTATCGAAATCAACTAATCAGCAAATATCTGAGGTCATTATCTTCACAATAACTGAATAAATCAAACATTTAACGAGTATCCTGGAATTATGACGTCATGCATAATAGCATCTACGTATACGAACATTTCATTGCGACATCAGGACGCTACAATCACGTTTGAAGACATGTACACAGTGTCTATTGTCTTTACATTCACGGAAACTATTGTAATAAAAGAGATTCATTTTTTGAACTAGTTTTTTAATACTACAGATGGACGTAGCGAAATATATAATGTATATATTAAGACAGGGCAATTTACTTTGAATAGTTTGACGGTACCCAAGCCAGTTTGTAGAAAGATACTGATCAATTCCGATCATTCACACACACACACACACACACGCACACACACACACACACACACACACACACATACATACATACATACATACATACATACATACATACACACATACATACATACATACATACACACATACACAGACAGACAGACAGACAGACAGACAGACAGACACACACACACACACACACACACACACACACACACACACACACACACACCAGATCAAATTAAACTTACCTTTCGTGAAAGGAAAGTTCCACATTAATCATTCCATCAGCTAACCTTAAAATTTTCAAACCAATTATTATTTGACGTAAACACAGATGCAGTATGGCAAACGGGAGAGTATGGTGATTCAACATATACACTGGTTGATCAATATATGACGTGGGATGATGCTGTTGACTACTGTGTTGACAATAATTTGGGTTATCTTTCGATTATTTCAAGTTATGGCGAGGCACAGGGAGTGGCGCAAATTGTGTTAAATAACTATCCAAACACGTGAGTAACACATGCTGATAGCATATATATAGTTATGTATTATCATACAATTATTGCCTGGCTATTAGGGCACTAGCAGATGTCTATTAACCCTCCGAGGGCTGTTAGATAGCAACTATTTTCCTCGGCTTGCTACATAACAGCACGGGGGTAATATGATATCTACTAGTGCCCGAATAGAGCCATGCAATAAGTGTTTTATAACACATCATATTCTCTGGCATATATTCTTTCCATAGTCAAAGCAAAACCCCCATAAGACTTCCCTGCATACAATGAATATTGCCCTAGGGATAATATAACATTACTCGTGCTCCCATATGCGAATTGAGTTCAAATAGTCCTTACCACGTGATACCATCTAAGCCAATCACTGAACGCTAGTAATTCATAACAAACGAAACTATGAATAACGATGTAAATTTTTATAGATTTCTATAATTATATGAGTATGTTAAACTTGGTAGATCTAACTCTTATTAGGTAAGGTAGAATTTGCCTCGGAGACAACATTCCCTGAAGAATCCCTTTACATGAAAGTTTGTCCATGTTTTTTTTTTTAATTTTTGTCATTTTACTTACAGCAATGACAATCCATGGCTTGGTATAAATGATAAGGTTGCTGGAGGCGTTTACAGAACTGTTGATGGTGACATAGCCAACTATTTACCATGGGAAAGCGGAAACCCATATTTTGAACCAACTGGCTACGGTCAGAATTGTCTCCGGTTATCGGGTACAAATGGCAAATTTCACGATGAAGACTGCAATTCTGCTAGTAGAGGAGGACTTTGTGAAATGGTAACAGGTACATGAATACACTTTAGTGACACTTTCTTTATTGACGCTTACTTTATTGACACTCATGAATTACGGAGGGTTAAAATAATTCCGTACAGTTCTCAAGACATTTCAATCAGGCTTTACTGAGCTGCCTCAGTAGGCCCAATTCTTCATACCAATTATGGCTTATGTCCAGTCACGTGACCAAAAAACGGTAACCAGAACAGTTGCTATTGTCTGGGATTTATTCCATTTTCTCCGTATGTGTCGAGGTTTTTTTTATCCAGAAGCTTTCACGTGTTAGTCTGTATGATGTGTTCATCCATATCGTTTCAAGTCCTACTATTTTGAAGTCGGCAAGGGAGTGGTTGGTTGAGTTGAAATGAGTTTGTAACGGATCTGTTGATTTTTATCTTAAGTCCCGTAATGAATTCGAAGGTGATATATTAAGGATGAAATGTGTGTGTGTCTGTGTGTGTGGCTGTCTATCTGTCTGTCTGTCTGTCTGTCTGTCTGTCTGTCCCGTCATTTTCTAAAAAGCGGCTAGCTCAAATCAAACGAAATTTGACTTGAATTTTAAACATATGTGATGTAAAAATTTACTTCTATTAAAATGTGAGATATGGTGCTGGATTTTTTTGTAGTATTTTAATGTGTTTACAATGATATCATGTTTTACATTACATCGATCATAGTGGTGTGACTGCTGCAGTTTTTTTTCATCATACATAAACGTTTATACGCACTTGTGAACTTTCGTTTATTGGAATTCAAGGGGTTTTTGACCTAAACGAACGAAGTTCGTTTGTTGAGCTTGTGCGACATTGGGCGAATCGTCCCAGAGGATGTTGCCCTAAACGAGTTGTATAGACCAGTATCATGCTTAATACCATAAAGTATAGGTTTTGAATTTTGTTTATTAATTTGACGTGGTAACGAGTATGTATCTCGGGTATGTATTAGGGGATTGCGAAGGCCAAGTCGAGGACGGAAAGCTTTCCTTTACTGAGAATAGCTAGAAGGCATTTGAACAACTTTTTCGACAAATAGCTTTTACCGGGACTTTAAATATCACAGATGTAGAACTATATTTCTTGCATAATTCATGGAATTGTTAGTTGCGTTAATTTGACCTGAGCGCACAACATAACATTACGTCACGTTTTTCTCCTACAGAGTGATATCACAATGTCCTTTCAGATTTCTTATAGTTTGGCACACTTTTTTACCAATTGAGGGGTATATCATGTAAGTTATATAACCAAGAAATTTGCATTCCAGCTATAATTCTGTTTAAGAACAAAAACATCAAGACTACCCTTACGGAAGGCATTCATCTGGTATTCCGTGAAAAGTTGTTTTGCATGTGGGGGTAGCCGGTAACGCCCGTTTCTCCAACATATATTATTCGTCCACACTTCTCACAGTGTATACCGTATACTACGTCTGTTGCTTTTTATTTTATATGTCCGAATATTGCGTATGTAATTTTGGTTTGGTTTGGTCCAGTGAAATCTGCCGTCGTTTTCATGTGTTTACAGACTACACATAGTGATGCTTTGCATTGGTGTGATCCTGTTTCTTGTTTTCTTGAAAAGTCTGTTGTGCTTCTTATGGATGAAGATGGATTCCAAATCCCGGTCTGTTTTCTTCTCCATACAATTATTGGTTGTTGGGGAATGCAACTTTCTGATTTGTGTATGTGTTTTTTTCAGGATCTATGGTACATCGGGCAGTGCGTTTGTGTAAGTTGGGTGGGGGGTGGGGGGGGTTACTCTTTCTTCATGTTTTTATATATAAACAATATATTATATATTATTATTTAACAGTGGCAGTAACAACGCAGTCGTCGGCTACTGCAGCTCAACCGTCAATGTGCATCACTACAACTATAACAACTACTACAGGTTGGTTTTAAATCTAGTATCTTTACTGTCTACTCTGATGCTGAGGCAAGACAGAGGGCTTTATAGTCATAATATGTGTGTGGCAATTAAAACATTTGTTTGTGTAGGGAGAGAAAACATGAAATACATAAACAACCACAGACATACATACATACATACATACATACAAACAGACAGACAGACAGACAGACAGACAGACAGACGCCCGCGCGCGCACACACACACACACATATACATACACGCACGCACGCACACACTCACGCACGCATATACATACATAGATAAATAAATACATACACACATACAATACTTTGATAAGGATGTCATATGGAGAATTCATGCCTGAATCAAGACCTTTTTCATTGTCCTCAGGGATCATGAAACTACGTTATGTATGGAAAATCGTACCTTAATTGTATGTGCAAAGGTTTGGAGATTAGAGCGCACACTTTCGAATCCTACTAGATAGTATAGTGGAGTAATGAAAGACACGCCATCAACTTACTACCTTGAACTACATACCATGTCTGCAAACCTTTTTCATAAAATCATTTTCATTACTAAAGGTACATCAGGATGGCCAGAGACTGAATATGGTGATTCTACATACACAGCAGTTGACCAAGCCATGTCATGGGATGACGCTGTTAGCTACTGCACCGATAATAATCTGGGTTATCTCGCTATTATTACAAGCCTTGGCGAACTTAGTGTACTGCGCACATTTGCAATAGCCAACCTACCAATCACGTGAGTCATACTTCTTACATGTACATTGTATTTGTTTCTAGGTTTGGTTCGATGTGCACTGCAGTTATCATTAAAAGGCCTAATTAAAGGGCGACTTTGTGAATCCACTTTTTAAAATGAATCCAATTTGGTTTCATTCCTTTTCACTTATCAGTATGGAATGGGCATCGATCGGACCTCAGGCGGAAGTGACGTATAAAACTTTGTAGGCAAATTCTGTTAAACGTGTTGTCGACTGTTCCTATTCTTATTTTAATTGGACAACAATACAAGCAGTCGATAATGTTTTTAACTGAAGGTTTCTAACAAGGCCTGTACGTCACTTCCGCCTAGGTTTTGATTGATGCCATTTCCGTATTGATAAGTAAAATGGAATGAAACCAATGTATTTTATATTATTTTCAGCCAAAATTGGTATTAAACAAAGTGACTTCACAGGTATCTATTTCTTGTAATGACTTCTGATAAAACCATAATCTTCAATGTCCTGGCATTACTAGTAAATACTTTACATATGTAACTCACTTACTACCCAGACAAGGTAATTACTAATATGTGTTTTACCATCATACATGCCACATCGTTTAATTTTGAAAGTCTCTCATACCTTGGTCAGTTTATGTATAGCGCCCTCTAAGTATCATAATACAATTTATATTAATAGTGCTGACAGACCATGGCTTGGGATAAATGACAAAGATATCGAGGGTTCTTACAAAACTGTTAATGGTGACAGCGCCACCTATTTACCATGGTTTACCCCGGGTGAACCAGATGGAACTTCTGAGGATTGTGTGCGATTAGCAAATAGCGCTGACAAAATTCTTGATGAGTCTTGTTCAAATAATAAAGGATTTCTTTGCGAAAGGCAAACAGGTAGGTGATTTTATTGATTTCATGACGTGTTTGCATACTAAAATAATGCTGAAAACACTGGATACACCCCCCCTACACACACACACACCAGTTCACCATGTCATTGTCATATAAACAAGTAAACAAGGAATGTAGTTATAATGATTAAAAGCAGACTTTAGGTAAACATCGATACATGATAGAAGTACGTTTATCATTCAGGAAAATAATTGTTCTTCTAAAGGTACATCAGGATGGCCAGAGACTGAATATGGTGATTCTACATACACAGCAGTTGACCAAGCCATGTCATGGGATGACGCTGTTGGCTACTGCACCGATAATAATCTGGGTTATCTCGCTATTATCACAAGCCTTGGCGAACTTAGTGTATTGCGCACATTTGCAATATCCAACCTACCAATCACGTGAGTCATACTTTTTACATTGTATTTGTTTCTAGGTTTGGTTCGATGTGCACTGCAGTTATCATTTTAAAGGCACAATTATAGGGGGACTTTGTAAATCCACTTTTTAAAATGCATCCAATTGGTTTCATTCTTTTCGCTTGGCAGTGTGGAGCTGGCATCGATCAGATCTCAGGAGGAAGTGACGTATAGACCTTTGTAGGCAAATTCTGTTAAACGTGTTGTCGAATGTTCCTAATCATATTGTTATATGGATAACAACACAAGCAGTCGATAATGTTTCTAACTGAAGTTTCCTAATTAACAAGACTCCGAATGTCACGTCCGCCTTGATTTTGATCGCTGCCATTTCCGTATTGATAAGTAAAAAGGAATGAAACCAACGTATTTTACATTATTTCCAGCCAAGTTTGCTATCTAACAAAATGACTTCACAGGTATATATTTCTTGTAATGACTTCTGATAAAACCATAAACTTCAATGTCCTGGCATTACTGGTAAATAATTTACATATGTAACTCACTTACTACCCTGACGAGGTCACTACTAATATGGGTTTTACAAACATAGCTGTATAATTTTGAAAGGCTCTATCTCATACATGGGTTAGTTTATGTCTAAGGCGATGCATATAGCGCCCTCCAAATATCATAATACAATTTATATTTATAGTGCTGACAGACCATGGCTTGGGATAAATGACAAAGATATCGAGGGTTCTTACAAAACTGTTAATGGTGACAGCGCCACCTATTTACCATGGTTTACCCCGGGTGAACCAGATGGAACTTCTGAGGATTGTGTGCGTTTAGCAAATAGCGCTGACAAAATTCTTGATGAGTCTTGTTCAAATAATAAAGGATTTCTTTGCGAAAAGCAAACAGGTAGGTACTTTTACTGATTTCATGACGTGTTTGCGTACTAAAATAATGCTCAAAACACTGGATACACACACACACACACACACACACACACACACATACACACCAGTTCACCATGTCATTGTCATATAAACAAGTAAACAAGGAATGTAGTTATAATGATTAAAAGCAGACTTTAGGTAAACATCGATACATGATAGAAGTTTATCATTCAGGAAAATAATTGTTCTTCTAAAGGTACATCAGGATGGCCAGAGACTGAATATGGTGATTCTACATACACAGCAGTTGACCAAGCCATGTCATGGGATGACGCTGTTGGCTACTGCACCGATAATAATCTGGGTTATCTCGCTATTATCACAAGCCTTGGCGAACTTAGTGTACTGCGCACATTTGCAATAGCCAACCTACCAATCACGTGAGTCATACTTTTTACATGTATTTGATTCTAGGTTTGGTTCGATGTGCACTACAGTTATCATTAAAAGGCACAATTATAGGGGGACTTTGTAAATCCACTTTTTAAAATGCATCCAATTTGGTTTCATTCTTTTCGCTTGGCTGTGTGGAGCTGGCATCGATCAGACCTCAGGCGGAAGTGACGTATAAAACTTTGTAGGCAAATTCTGTTAAACGTGTTGTCGAATGTTCCTAATCTTATTGTTATATGGATAACAACACAAACAGTCGATAATGTTTCTAACTGAAGTTTCCTAATTAACAAGACTCCGAATGTCACGTCCGCCTTGATTTTGATCGCTGCCATTTCCGTATTGAAAAGTAAAAAGGAATGAAACCAACGTATTTTATATTATTTCCAGCCAAGTTTGCTATCTAACAAAATGACTTCACAGGTATCTATTTCCTGTAATGACTTCTGATAAAACCGTAATCTTCAATGTCCTGGCATTACTGGTAAATAATTTACATATGTAACTCACTTACTACCCAGACAAGGTCACTACTAATATGCGTTTTACAAACATAGTTGAGTAGCCATACCACATCGTATAATTTTGAAAGGCTCTATCTCATACCTTGGTTAGTTTATGTCTAAGGCGATGCATATAGCGCCCTCCAAATATCATAATACAATTTATATTTATAGTGCTGACAGACCATGGCTTGGCATAAATGACAAAGATATCGAGGGTTCTTACAAAACTGTTAATGGTGACAGCGCCACCTATTTACCATGGTTTACCCCGGGTGAACCAGATGGAACTTCTGAGGATTGTGTGCGATTAGCAAATAGCGCTGACAAAATTCTTGATGAGTCTTGTTCAAATAATAAAGGATTTCTTTGCGAAAGGCAAACAGGTAGGTACTTTTACTGATTTCATGACGTGTATTCATACTAAAATAATGCTGAAAACATTGGATATACAAATGAGACACGATTTAAGACATGTACACAGTGTCTATTGTCTTTATATCCACAGGAACTATATTGCAATAAAAGACATTCATTTTTTGAACTAACTAGTTTTTTAATACTCAAGAGTTTGGAATCATATACAATGACAAGACAGCTTACGTTGAACAGTTTGACAAGAATCTACCCAGTTTGTAGAAAGATACTGATCAATTCACACACACACACACACAAACACACACACAGACACATACATGTAAACACATATACATGCACATACACACATACATACACATTCATACACACCAGTTCACCATGTTATTGTCATATATGCATGCAAAGAAGGAATGTGTTTGTAATGATTAAAACAGACTTTAGGTAAACATTGCTACATTATAGATCACACTTTAATTAAGGAGACATTCTCTAAACAGTTACTACTCAGGCACCTACTACAACTGTTACTGTCACCTGCACACCCACGCCTCAGTCTACAACTGCAACAACACAGCCTCCAACTACAACTGCAACAACTCTGCCACCAACGACAACTGCAACAACACAACCTCCAACTACAACTGCAACAACTCAGCCAACAACGACAGCTGCAACAACACAACCTCCAACTACAACTGCAACAACTCCGCCACCAACTACAACTGCAACAACTCAGCCACCAACGACAACTGCAACAACACAACCTCCAACTACAACTGCAACAACTCAGCCACCAACGACAACTGCAACAACACAGCCTCCAACTACAACTGCAACAACTCAGCCACCAACTACAACTGCCACGACCCAGCCCCCAACTACAACTGCAACAACGCAGCCACCAACGACAACTGCCACGACCCAGCCTCCAACCACAACTGCAACAACACAGCCTCCAACTACAACTGCAACAACTCAGCCACCAACTACAACTGCCACGACCCAGCCTCCAACTACAACTGAAACAACACAGCCACCAACGACAACTGCAACAACTCAGCCTCCAACTACAACTGCTACAACTCAGCCACCAACAACTGCCACGACCCAGCCTTCAACCACAACTGCAACAACACGGCCTCCAACTACAACTGCAACAACTCAGCCACCAACTACAACTGCAACAACACAGCCACCAACAACTGCCACGACCCAGCCTTCAACCACAACTGCAACAACACAGCCTCCAACTACAACTGCAACAACTCAGCCACCAACGACAACTGCAACAACACGGCCTCCAACTACAACTGCAACAACTCAGCCACCAACTACAACTGCAACAACACAGCCACCAACGACAACTGCAACAACTCAGCCTCCAACTACAACTGCAACAACTCAGCCACCAACAACAACTGCCACGACCCAGCCTCCAACTACAACTGCAACAACTCAGCCACCAACTACAACTGCCACGACCCAGCCTCCAACTACAACTGCTACAACTCAGCCGCCAACTACAACTGCCACGACCCAGCCTCCAACTACAACTGCAACAACTCAGCCACCAACTACAACTGCCACGACCCAGCCTCCAACTACAACTGCTACAACTCAGCCGCCAACTACAACTGCCACGACCCAGCCTCCAACCACAACTGCAACAACTCGGCCACCAACTACAACTGCAACAACTCAGCCACCAACGACAACTGCAACAACTCCGCCACCACCACCTACAGGTTTGCTTAATTTAGATTTGGTGACTTGTACCTTCCATTTTATTGAAATAAACCCTTCTTTTCCTTGACCTAGCTGTGTTGTCACGTGCTACATACATGTATCTGCCGTCTGATTTACATATTCTCAGTCACAAATTAAGATCATAGCAATCTCTACTTATTAAAAAGTTCACGTTGATCTTGCGTTTTCATCTTCAAAACAGGAACACAAAGACCAATATTGGAAAGAGGAGAACATTATAGATATGGATACTTTATGCAGGAGGGCACCAATGGAATGGCAAAGGGTGGTCCAGCAATACACTTTGCAAGTGTACGTAGTATTATTTCCTGTGCTCACGCCTGTCTTGCTCATGCATCATGCATCAGCTTCAACGTACAACTTGTTCCTGGCACTACAGAAAGAGAGTGTGAACTGTATCCTGATATATCTTACGTTGGCGAGTTGATGATTCACGTAGAGTTTGCTTATTTTAGACTTCATCAGTAGACATAGCAATCGCTGCCTATTAATGTCAAACAAACAAACAAAGAAACAAACAAACATACATACATACATACATACATACATACATACATACATACATACATACATACATACATACATACATACATACATACATACATATACATACATGCAGACAATGAAAGTCAAAGTACGATTACGCTCGTCGTAATTAAAGCTACTGACTGAGAAGCATTTACGTTGTTCACTGGTTTGTGAAATCTTCACTTTTTTCCGCATATTGTCACACTTTCGTCAGTTTCGTCTCCTAGACCACTTATATGATTGTTTCAATAGTGTGTTGCAGTATTAACTCTATTATGTGAAGAGTTTTTATGAACGTGCCTGGGAATCAATGCTTTTAATGCTTTTAGCGTACATTTCATGAAATGTCTAGTACCTACTTGATACGAAACTTGTGTACTGTAACAGGAGTTCATATAGGATGTATTACATATAAATGGTTCACATCTTAGCCAATAAAGATTAATTGATTGTGGATTCTGGATTGGTTGATTGCTGAATTGTTTGTTTGTTTGTTTGTTTGCTTATACTTGTCTGTGGATAAACTGATAAACGTACATGTCATGTCATGTATATCATAAACGAACTTCAGGCTGGCACACTAATTGTCTTTTTAAATCATTTTTATTCCATCTTACCCGAAATGACATGTCGAATATTATTGCAAAGGAAATACTCTGCTAAGACTAGTTCTTGATATTTAAATCTTGTGGCTGCTCGGTGGTAAAACTTTGTCTTTGAGTATTCTTTTTCCACCCTGCATCTTACTTGTTTTGGTCGAAGACAGATGTGCTGTGATAGCTCTCTTGCACCGCTTGATCAAGGTGAGGACAAAGTCGACGTTACCTTCTCATCCACTCAGAGCCGAGAACGTCATCCAGAGAAGCACGTTTCAGTGTATCACTTTGTAGCATGGAACGCACAACCCACTGAGCTTCGCGGCTGATGTTCTTTTTTGGCGGGAAACCAACTTTGGTATTCAGTTGGACCCTTATCATGGCTTGCACATCGCTGTCATCGTATGGCATCATACCAACTAACATAATGTACAAGATGACACCCATACTCCACACCTCTGCTATTTTAGGTCGGTACGGGATACCCTGCAGTATCTCAGGCGGTGCATAAGCCGCAGATCCACAATATGTCTCGCTGAGTGAACTGTCCGTTAACACTTTCGCGAATCCAAAATCGGCAATTTTGATGTTATCAATGTCGTCTAAGAGAATATTTTCACATTTGAGGTCACGATGGACAATATTCTTACTGTGCAGATATCGTATTCCTTCGACTAGCTGTCGAAACATTTTCTTGGCGGCATTTTCAGCCAGTGAATGTTTCTTGATGTATTCGAGGAGATCTCCGTGAGTAGCTTTGTCCATTACAATGCACACTTTCTCTTCGTGATTCAGTAAGGCATAGATACGTATAATACTTGGATGACGTATGTGCCGGATAACTTCGAGTTCTCGTGGTAGGAATTTAGTTCGGAAATCTTCGGGAGCCAATCGGCGATTGATGATCTTAATAGCCACATGTTTGTCATGTTTCTGGGACCATGCTTCCTTTACCTGGAATGAATGAATGAATGAATGAATGAATGGGTGAAAAAGTCAGAAACATATAACATACTGAATGTAATATGTGTTCATGTAATGCAGTCAATAGTAATAATGGAGAAACGTGCCGTACTGCAGTAATTTGTAATACAATTGGAGTGATTTGAAATACGATTTATGAGAAATTTGTTATTGGTAATTAACCTCTTACTGCTGCAGTAATTTGTTATACACCATTGGTGCAATTTTTGATAGAAAATAACGTTTTCACAAACAAGTGCTGTGTTTACACACATTCTCTATTTTTGGTAGCGTTCAACTAATGAAATATAAAGCTAATTCATCGGATAGGTTGTAGAAATGCTTGGGTAGAATGCTCTAAAGTTTTCTTATTTAGGTTGAATTTTAAAAATATTTGATCGGGTTTTTTTTTTCAAGTTGTTCCAGTATGACGTCTCAGTGACGATTAATGGCAGTTTTTTTTTTCGAATACAAACATTGCGTTCATATACCAAGACAGTATTGTATAGCAGGGAATATTACGTAAGCGACATCAATAGGAAGCACTCAAAAAATTTCAGTATAAAAAAAAACGTTTGATAAAAAGAGGGGAAATATTGGCCGTAGCACATCTTTCATTTATTAGATCTGTGTCGATTTGTTTGGTTTTCTAGATTCTCGGTTTACATCATGCCAAAGAAGAAGTCACTGGGTAAGGAGAAACAGATTGCAATCATTCCAAACAAACAAACAAACAAACAAACAAACAAACAAACAAACAAACAAATCATCGAATATATGCATCCTCGAGTAGCAGCACAAAAAAAGCAATAATATCACTCGTTTGAATTGTTTGTTTAATAGCGTACATAAATCATAATTGGTGAAAAGACTAGCTATTTGTTGATTTTCCATTTATGAAAATATATTTTATTTGAAACTGGAATTCCCCATATACTAATGTTAACTACCAGGAGTATTATTTGCACAGAGGCAGATGACAGGAGACGGTCTATGACTTTATTGAAAAAAAATTATTGCGCTCATCATCTTTCCAAAATATTATTTTTACTGCATATTTAAAAGGTACTCACATTATTGTACGTTGTACATTATTGTATTGAAGCACAGTGTGATATTAAACTGAATTACAAACTGCGTCTAAGATTCTAATCCTGGTCAACTTCGATTCTATGTATGTGTTTTTGCAAAAATGCTTCATGAGACCAAATAAAAAAAAATAGTGTTTCCGATAACACGACCGACTCTAGTTTAAGTCACCGACCTTAACCATGCAAAAAGGTAAAATTATGACAATTTATTTCTGTTTCCCTGTAGATTATCTTGCAATAGTATCTTTGGTTACTTTTTAAAAAATTACATACCAGAGAGAAACAATGTTATTTCAGCCTATAACAGCACAGTCTGCATATTGTGTTTGTCTACATCTGAATCACAAAATTGTCCTCATTTACTTCATTTTACACCCTATCAACTGTTACGGACGTCTTGTGACCAACGAATATCTTGTCATTGAGTCGAAGTACTCAATTCTATAAAAAAAAAAAATCCCCACCTACCTACCCTGTTTTCTGAAGTCATGTTATCGGAAACAAACATTTTTTTTTCAAGTTTGCCTTTCTGGAAAAATGAACTTACCTTTGCATATGCGCCATCTCCTATAGTCTTTCCTATATGGTAGCCATTGTAAGCTAGTACTTGTTCAGCGGTCGCTTTTATAAGCTGCGACCTTGTTGATGATGAAGATGTGGACGAACTGGCAGTCGCCGTCGCCGTCGGCTTTGGCGGTGAAGCCAGATTGACATGTAAGCAACAAAACCTGGAGAATTTCGGACTACGTTGTTATTACGGTGCAATGCAAACAGAGTCTGGCCATGGACTTGACCGTACGTGTCGTACATAATGGACACAGGGCCACGACCTTTATGCGTCTGTTTTCGTAATTAATCACATTGTATACGTAAGTGAATGAGCCATAGTCCCGCCATCACAATCGAATTATGCGTTATTGCTTTGTTCTGTCATTTTACGTATCAGAACCACTTGTTCGATTGCTATATTTGGAATAGTCACGTGTTCGATGACCTAGAATGACCCGAATGCGCGGTTCTACAAAATCCAAGCTTCGTCTGCGTCTCTAAGGGCCACCATGTTACAATGACATGTCATGGGAAGAACGGAACATGTCGTCACATTCGCCTATCCCGTTTGGTACAACCGGGTATGGAACTCAGTGACAAAGTGTACATGGACGTCAACTGTTTGCAGAAAATTACCAATCTCAGGTTGTCCAAAGTCATTGAAGGTAAGTCTGTAACTGAGATAATTATTTATACCATTATAAACATGAATTAGACATTGCAGGGCAAACGAACGTTATTAATCTCCAGTTTCGCCGTCTTCGTCGCCGTCGTCGTCTTCATCACCACCACCACCACCCCCACCACCACCACCACCACCACCACCACATCATCATCATCATCATCATCATCATCATCCTTCTCCTCCTCCTCCTCCTCCTCCTCCTCATCATCATCATCATCATCATCATCATCATCATCATCATTATCATCATCATCGCCGTCGTCGTCGTCGTCGTCGCCGCCGCCGCAATTTTCCGACATCATTCCTCTCGTTTCTGTCAGCTCAGACCAGTTTTAGTGGTCTGAGAGACAGACAGACAGACAGACACAGACAGACAGACACAGACAGACAGACAGACAGACAGACAGACACAGACAGACAGACAGACAGATATACAAAAAAAGACAAAATGGTGTAAGGGTGTAAATGGTTGGAAGACTCTAGATATTCTTTCAGAGGAAAGAATATCAGAGAGAGGGGACAAAGAGAGGAACCTAGTCAGTTACCCCATAGACAAAGAAAAGAATCTTTACCTGTCTGTGGTTACCCAAATATTAATATAGTTATCTAAACATTACCGCAAACTAGTAGAACGCCCTCTTCGTTGACTATCTTCACGCGTTCGATCGATTTCTATCCATTGTATGCACGACGCACCGAATAGCGGATTTCCTCGTTCGATTCGTCGCTACGCGACGGAGCGCGCACGGTCAACGAACGGCATTCATTTATTCTCAGACCACTTGGTCTGAGATTTATCCAAGGAGGAGAGACACATCTTTTCCTCTACATGTTAGTTCTACTAGTATACCACCACTGTCTAGCCCTCTCAACAATTCTCTCAGACTGCACATCCTCATTGCTCATATGTTTACAAATCGTGTCCGGATCTCCGTATAAACTTGAGAAAGAAGTAGATTATCCGAAAAGTAGCCAAAGCCAATATACCTGGTCTAAAGCTCCCAGCTGCATATTTAAATGGAAAAGGGTAAACATAACGACACATTGTGTAGGATATAAAATTATTTTTATTTCAGAAAGTACCAGAAAGACTTATGCAAATTCAGAGAGTACCAGAAAGACTTATGCAAATTCAGAGAGTACCAGATCTAGAAAGACTTATGCAAATTCAGAGAGTACCAGATCTAGAAAGCCTTATGCAAATTCAGAGTACCAGAAAGACTTAATATACAAATTCAGAGATTACCAGAAAGACTTATGCAAATACATATAGTGTGTAAAGTCGAGAAAGATATTTTAGATAAAGGAGGGAATGAATGAATGAATTCATTATACACAGAGACAAAGACTCGGAGGTACGTGCGGACATAGACGGCCACATCAGGTGGACGGACGTACGTACGTACAGACAGACAGACAGACAGACAGACAGACAGACAGACAGACAGACAGACAGACAGACAGACAGACAGACAGACAGACAGACGAGAAAAAGACAGATAGACTCGTCAATTGTAAATGATGATTATGCTTTATTTTAAATACGTGAGATGATTTTATATACATATAAAAGATTTTTAAGTGTTCGGTGGGTACAACCCAATATACGCTTGCGTGGTATCGTAAACCCGCCGACATCTCGCAAGTTATCGTAAACCCGCCGATATAAATCTCGCACGTTATCGCAACGTGGCATGCATGCATGAGCTAGAACACACTTACCAGGCAATTGAGCATTTTTGTCTGAATAAACACTAACTTATCATTGTGCAGAATTCTGTGATTGATTAACAAAGACGTGATGTTAATGACTGTGTGGTTGACTTGGTTTGAAATTGAACTTTCATCCCATCACCTCATTATTAAAGTTAGACGTGAGGAGAGATAAGAAGCCATGGATAGCCTCTAGACTATCAATATATGTGAAGCAAGATGTTTAGCTGAAGCAAAAGCAAATTGTCAAAAACAATATGTCATATAAAACCGTGATATCAAGGTAATACACTGTGTGAATCGGGATCGGTTATTTTTGAATCTGTTAACGCGGGAGAATGGTTTTTAGAGTCGTTCATGGGATTAGTATCATTGGAGTGGATCTGTACAACAGACGATGTAGCCCCTTTGTCTTTCTGTCCACCAACATTCTCTAATTCCATTATTCTGTCTTCATACTAGAAACAAACAAATGACAAAATATTAGTTCTGATGTCAATATTGAATAGTTTATCAAAAGCATTGACGAGTTGTTTTGCAATGGACGGTGATATGTAAAACATTTTGGCAATACAAAACAGCAACATGAAACGTTTTCAGAAGGTAAAAAGTATACGTATGTATTGAATATTCATTTTTTAAATCATGGTGATACACAAATGTACTTAAAGTATGCAACACGTACAATTACAATGGAAGATTCGTCCGTTGTGGGCGCCCTTTCAACATGTCTCCGCGATTAAAAGTGCGCCCACAACGACTAATACCGTACCGTTCAAGTTGCCTTATTGAAATTAGCAGTAATATACACCAATGAAAAATAAGAAAGTAGTATTTCAAAGTATTATTTTAGAACAAAGTATGAAATATATTCGTATAATACTGCAAGAATTCGTTTTCTCATGCTGAAGGCGTCTGTCTTGTAGTTTACTTTGGCTGACTGACTTGTACTTGAATTTCATCATTTACGCGTTGAATGTGCATCGCGTCGCTACATAATATGATATAGCAGAAGATAAATAGGTTCTGTTTTCTGTGTTGTTGTTGTTGTTGTTGTTGTTGTTTTTCGTTTTGACATTAATCTCAACAGTGCAGTTAGTTTATGATCAGTCGTAAAACCTTTATAGAACACGTTAAGATGACTGCGTTTGTAGGACAACTTGGGCTGCAATATTGAAACAATTAATATCGTAACAGAAACAATGTTAAGACAAAGAAGATAATATGAGCCATATCTTTAAACTCGGCGGTTCCTAGCAACAATTACTCATTTTGACTTTGATCTGAGATTTTTTTCCAATCATTAATTTGGGCTGTTTTTTATTAGTTCAACGTAATTATTAGAATATTCTGTCAAAGTTGGAGTTATTTTTTAAGTGATACATTTTACTTGTCCGGTGATTTGAAGTTGGGCACTTTACTGCTTTTTGATTGTTTTGTTGTTACATGGTACTACAAGCAATTTATTTTAACTTTATTTAGTTAAGTCACAAAATAATAACTGATTCATTTTAATTTACAACAATGTTGCATTACTACTCTAGTATGGTATTTTAACTATTGCGTATGGATTTTTAGTTTCATTTTTTTAACAATTTCACTTTCTTTACTTTATATTTCTTAGTTAGGCAAGATGGTACGATATTTTTCGCGAGGCTGAGAAATGTCAATCATTTATGTTGAAGCGAGGGCGCTTCACAGTGAAGGTGGGCGCTGTGTTACGAGTCACAAATCTAAATTATGTCCATTCAGGATATTTTGGTAAATTTTCATTATGAACTCTAAATTGAAGTCAAAAAGCATTTAAACTTTGTACAAACAGTGACGTTCCGTTGCGTAACAACATAGGTCTTTGACATCTCTACATGGGGTGTTTCTGTATTGTTTGTACCAGGTACGATTGAACTGTCAACAAGTTTTATTATGACATGACTATTTTATGGTCTTTGAGATATGAACTTGTATTACTAATCTAGGGAAGATGATTGGATATTAGATCTCGGATGATATCTTTCATCATAAGACTTAAGAATACGTCATACTCTAAGAATAGAGATTTTGTGTAAACTTGGAAATGTATTTAAGTTGGGTTTTTAGCCCAGCTCAGGAGGAGAGGCGGAGACGGAGATTGGTCATGTAATAAAATCAACCAAGTGGTTAGCTTGGCGTTCGTTGAACCAGATACGTATGTTTCGTTGTGAGTTCTACTCAACACAATCCAAGTCGGTACGGTACCTCGTTGAAGAGATGGTTTGAGAAGAAACTAGTTGGTCGGCTAATTCAACGTTATAGTCTTAAATGGAATAGACTGACGATTGGAACAGCAGTGCGAGTGAGTACTTCCCCGTTTGAACATTAAATATCGTTAACTGCACAGTAAGCCGATCAACAGCGTTTCAATGGTGGAGAATCCGGGTAATTGAAACGCTGTTGATCGGCTTACTGTGCAGTTAACGATATTTAATGTTCAAACGGGGAAGTACTCACTCGCACTGCTGTTCCAATCGTCAGTCTATTCCATTTAAGACTATAACGTTGAATTAGCCGACCAACTAGTTTCTTCTCAAACCATCTCTTCAACGAGGTACCGTACCGACTTGGATTGTGTTGAGTAGAACTCACAACGAAACATACGTATCTGGTTCAACGAACGCCAAGCTAACCACTTGGTTGATTTTATTACATGACCAATCTCCGTCTCCGCCTCTCCTCCTGAGCTGGGCTAAAAACCCAACTTAAATACATTTCCAAGTTTACACAAAATCTCTATTCTTAGAGTATGACGTATTCTTAAGTCTTATGATGAAAGATATCATCCGAGATCTAATATCCAATCATCTTCCCTAGATTAGTAATACAAGTTCATATCTCAAAGACCATAAAATAGTCATGTCATAATAAAACTTGTTGACAGTTCAATCGTACCTGGTACAAACAATACAGAAACACCCCATGTAGAGATGTCAAAGACCTATGTTGTTACGCAACGGAATGTCACTGTTTGTACAAAGTTTAAATGCTTTTTGACTTCAATTTAGAGTTCATAATGAAAATTTACCAAAATATCCTGAATGGACATAATTTAGATTTGTGACTCGTAAACATAGGCGTAAAATGTAAAAAAAAAAAACTGGGGTTTATTTGTGTTATTTGTAAATATTTAGTTGGTTCATAGAACTGTCCGACATATTCCCAACCACTTGCAATTTTGCACTGATGCTGAGTAAAAGATAAACGCACATATAATATCGAGCTTATTAAACAAAAGACCAACCATTGCCAACTTTTCCTTTAGTTTCTTTATTTCATCGTTTAGTGCCGTCACTCTTTTATCTCGTTCAGTTTTCTCTTTCTGTGTTTCTGATGATTCTTTCCATGTTGCTGTAAGCATTGTCCCACATGGTTGAACCTCGTTACGACTTTTAATCTGTAATTTGAAGAAATTAATGTGATAAATTAAATGAATTAACAGTAATTACGTTATCAAGGCAATGCTTTTATGGATCTTCATTTACACATATACTTACACACACACAGACACACACAGACACAAGACACGAGAAACACAAGAAATATATTGCGGTAGTACACAAGACACACACCAAACACAGACAGACAGACATACGTACGTACAAACAGACAGACAGACAGACAGACAGACAGACAGACAGGCAGTCAACCAGCCAGCCAGACAGACAGACAGACAGACAGACAGACACACAGACAATGTAAGCATAACCCACTTAACTAAACGTAGTATGCGTATCGGAGATAAGAGTGTCAAAACGTTAATTTGATGTTACTTTGTTGAAGTAAACACAAACACATTCTCTTTAAAATCATGAAAATACATAAGGGATAACTGAACAAAATGTTTAATTAAAAGGTCAAAATGATATCAAACTGCGCCATTGTCGATGGCTGCAGAATACTGTAATTGTTTTCTGTAGGCAAAATGATGGTTGTTTTCTAATATGAACCCCATGTTTTTTTCGCTTTTTCAAAGGGATTTGGAACAAGTTTGCATATGGCTAAGTTTGGAGAGAGTTAAATTAATGTATTTTTTTAAATTTTCGTCCCAGATCTGGTAGTGGCGCATGCTATATTTGCTGCAGCCTGAATCCCTATTTTATCAGTCTGTCATTATGGAACATATCCACAACGATTATTGGAATGACGACCTCTAGCGGTAGGATTGTTTATTTTTCTTTCACTGCATTCACAGTCAACACAACAAATGATTTTGAAGTATAGCAATGTAAGCTTTCTATAGTCACAGTTCATCTATCACAGTGTAGACTGTAATAGGATCTGTCGCCCCGGCCTGCTCTTAAAGGGGTTCCACAACGTGTGAGGGCGCCCCGACATGGCTTGTGTTATGGAATATGTCGAATGAAGCATTAACTAAAATGAAATGATAAACAGTTCACAAATCGAACGTTTATTCAAATAAATTCAAGTTAGCAAGTACTGAAGATGATCTAATATAATCACATTACGTCACCTATTTTACCCACCTTTGGTACAAACACCATACACTGTGTTAGCGTGGTGGCAAAGAATATAAACATGGAAATAAGGAGATATGATGCGTCTACTTTGTGACTCATAATTAGTGATACAGCAACCCCTACGAAGGATAATATTACTACATTGTATACACTGGTACCTGCAAATATGAAAATAAGCAGAATAAAAACACGGGTCGGAATAGAGTTGTTATTGTATGTCTCAAAGGATGTTATTTTAGTGAGAGAAATTACATGTCAGGAAATTTAAAACAACCAAACAAACAAACAAACAAACAACAACAGCAAACAAGTTAACTTTCAGTGCACTCCAACTTTTCGCTGATCCCTTTCATCATCATGGTAATGGGTCAGCGGAAAGATGGTATGCACCGAAAGTTTACGTCAGCGACAATTTAAGAATTTTTTTTTTTGATTCTTTTATATTTACCTATATACTTGGAGTCATTCAGAGCTGGTACAGTAACGTTCCTTGTCTCCCATGCCAAAAATGCACCAAATATAAGCAACAGACCTGTGAATGGCAAATGTGATCATAGGTAATGCCATGCAGTCTACTGCCCTCAATTATTATACTACGTCGAAATGAAAAAAAAACACGATGGGACACATTTCACGTAACGAGGGTGCTCCCCCCTATAGGCACTGTTTATCAAAGTTACTCGGACCAAAGAAGATAGCATGCTAAAAGTGACCGATGTGAAGCTGAAAGTTGGGAACGCTTACTCTCGTTAAACAATATACTGAGCGTTGCTTGAACAAGTTTTAAAGAGACTAGGAGCCCCTAACTGGACGGTTTGTTTCGCATTTGAAACAGGCTTCATCTAGTCCAGATTTGCCAGGTTGCAGGATGCAGGGTTGGTGAAAAATGACTCTTTTTGCTAGGCCCCTAAAATGCAACTAAAATAAAACAAGCCTCGCCTTTGGTTCTCCTTTGACAACAACAGGATCAGGGAAATATGGTACTACGTGTATTTGTATTTTATGAATCATGTAGTAATTCCTAGATGAGAAAGTATAATTTTGACGACAACCGTACGCTTTACTGCGTGTCCACTTTCGAATATCATTAAGTACATCTCTACTTTAACAGTGTACCTGCATATTTCATCTCGGTGAAGGCACACCTAAAGGGCAGTGAACCCTGCTATCCATGTGATACAAAAAGCACATAAAAATTCGAACAACCATCAACATAACCAGTGCTCTATCACACATCCATATTCTCAATTTGAATTGTCCCTTTTTACACAAGACAATATGTTGCATCTAGTTGGACTCAGGACTTGCCTAGCCGAAACAATGATTAACACATGTAAATTTGGCGGCATGCTAGTATCCATAGCAACATACCTTTGATAGCATAGAGAGTTCCTAGCCAGTACATTGATTGTTTAGAGTCACATTTTATCCACACTGGTACGATAACGACGTCATTGTCATTGGGGTCCTCCTGTGACAGAAGAAATGCGATTCGAACATAGTTTAGATTAACGATCTCGTCAGTGATAAAAACTAACGTATGGATTGGTGATACTATCATACTGCTTTGTATAACAAAACACAACATTCTTTTCGTCATGTTATGCTAACAGTATAACTTTTGCGGCGTTTTCCAGACGTCTGCGAAAATAAACTTAAAGTATGTAATTTATTGGAAATTCGTATATGTGCTAAAAGACTTGAAAAGTATGTGGAGTTCTAGCGAAACACGTGCACCAAACCGTTTATGAGATCATCAATGTCACTGATGATATTTTTCATTCATCAATCCATCCATCCATCCATCCGTCCGTCCATCCATCCATCCATCCGTCCCCCTGTCATCCATCCGTCCCCCTGTCATCCGTCCTTCCCTCCGTCATCCGTCCGTCCCTCCGTCCATGTATCGTTCCATCTCCTCTCGTGATCCCCTCCCTCCCCCACCCAGTAATCCATCCATCCATCCATCCATCCACCCTTCGTTCCTTCTTTTCAAACGTCTGTTTGTACGCTCGTCTTTCCACCCACCATTCCCAAATTCAACTTAACTTAGTAATACCCACACCCGTTATGTTGCAAAGACACCAACTACTTCCATGCAATCCATACTAGAGATTCAAAATTACCTGCTGTGGTCCTGTTTCTTTAGTCATCTGTAAAGGGTCAATGCCCTCCCAAAGTGACAACACGAATACATCTATCAAAACTAATAAACCAACCATACCAAACAACTGAACATCTTTAATAACCTGAGTGAGATAAGGAAAGTACAATTATGGATATTATCTAGTTTTTGTAGACTTTATCTATACGTATTTATCACAATATTTATGTTATCGCAAAACAGTACGTTCAGTTGTCGCTTTTCAAAGTTTGTATGCGGCACAAATGCGTTGATCTATGATTACAAGATATATAATTTTATAAAACCTCAACAGTGTCTAAATTGATGACATAAATCGATATATCTATGAAAAATCCTTTAACCGGTCATGCCTTTTGTAATCTTCGATATATGAGAACAAAAACAGCATGAAGTACTCTTGGCATGTACATTTATGACATGGTCCACACACGGATTTACTGGTGAAAATTAACAAACTCCACATCAAAGGTTCTCGATTAAGTTGCAAATAAGGTGAATAAATATTATCTTGTACATTTATAATTCGTTTTTCCGAGTCCGTCTGCCATGTCAAGGTTCTTCGTATGAACCTTCTTATGGTCTCTGTTGTCTCTGTTTGTTTGTGTTATATACTTACAATCAATCAATCAATCAATCAATCAATCAATCAATCAATCAATCAATCAATCAATCAATCAATCAACCAACCAATCAACCAACCAACCAACCAAGCAGTCAGTCAGTCAGTCAGTCAGTCAGTCAGTCAGTCAATCAGCCAGTCAGTCAGTCAGTCAGTCAGTCAGTCAGTCAGTCAGTCAGTCAATCAATCAATCAATCAATCAATCAAGCAATCACTTTTGTAGCGCCAAAAGCTAATACGACGCAATGTTCTATGGCGATGAACAGGAACAATAGTAGATGATTGTAAAAAGTTAACTCTTGCGAACAGATGCGTCTTGATATCCTTGCATTTATCGACAGTGGCTGATACGAAGTTCAAGTGGGATACATTTGGCAACAAAGTGTCATCGTATGATATATAACCCGTATGTAAAACTGAACGTTTGGTTATGGTATGGGCTATGGACAGAACCAGTTCTGCTTTGCTATTAAGTTGCATGGTCCCCATCAGGTAATCGTGCACTCTTTTTGTACATGTATATATTTTATCAGCTAATATTGATATGTTCTTTACAAATGTGACACGGTCTTATTTTCTTGTGAAATTCACTCATTCGTTCGTTCGTTCGTTCGTTCGCTCGTTAGTTAGTTCGTTCGTTCGTTCGTTCATTCATTCATTCATTCATTCATTTATTCATTCATTCCAGCATTTATTGATCACTTCATTCTCATTCATTTAAATTTTAATACTCACTCTTTTTTCTAGCTTCTTATTGGTAAATATCTTATGAACTCTCCATGTTTTACTGAACATAGCGCCAAAAGCCAGCGAGAAACTAACAGCCAGAATCCAACAATTTGTCTGTAAACGGTAAACATAAGCAAATCGTAAAAGAGTACTGTATTAATGCTAGCGCCAATGTTTCCACTAGCGCTTCCTTATCCATAATTGCCTGAACTATCGACTTTTATAGAACTTGTTTTTTCCCTAGAATGATGAACCAATACGTTGTATCCTTTGAGAAACGCATATATGTATATAATATAATCATCAAGTTTTTGATAGAGAAACGTTGATATAATGTATCTGCTTTCACTTAAAAATACTCTTGTAATATACATCTATACCAAAACAATATTAGAAATGCAAATAAAATTCGACTACAACGCAAATAAGATTCTCGACTATTCTCGTAGACCACTACGAAATTAAAACATAAGATTCTTGACATTAAAACACACGAAGTTCTCGACAATAAAACACGTCACTTAGTGAACTACTCGAGAAAAACACGAGATTTTCGACGGTAACATAACACAGATTTTCGACAATAACAAAACACATGAGAATCTCGATGATAACAAGACACGAGATTCTTGACAACAAAACACCAGATTCTCGACGATACAAGTGAGATTTTCACGTCTATATGCTAAATGTTCTAAATGTTGTTTATGTTAACTTTTCCGATTGCGACTTAGTAAATATCCAATTGCGACTTACTCAAGATTGAAAATGGAAAGCGAAAACGGTTTTTAATATGATATCCACACGTCCACCCACAGACACATTTATGCGCGCGCACGTACGAACGCACGCGCACACACATGCACACGCAGCACGCACGCGCACACACACACACACACACACACACATAGAGTTTGTACAAAACATGACACTGATAGGTTGATGTTGCAAACCATTTTCATCCCCCGGGACTTCTAACTCCTAGTAATTTCAGTTTACGTCACTTATGTCACTTGACATACGCACTCTATTCACTTCTAATGTCAAATGAACTTCTTCTTCTCCTGCCAGGAGTAAAAATAGCGCTGAGAATTACAACATTACACTGCGTCTAGTTTGTAACGCTTGGTGCATTATATGGCAAGTTAACTTCATTGCACAAATGGCGCGGTATATACCTTTTGAATTAGCAAGTATTCATTACTCCCTGTTATGCTGGTGTCAATGCCAGATAGAATTATGGAGATGTAAGCTAATATACAACCAAATAAGATCAAATTATTCATATATGGACTGGACATCTTGATGAACCTGGAAAAAAAAGCAGAATAAAAGCACATTTCAACACACTGAAGTAAATGAAGCTTTTCGTGACGGCACGCACGTTTGAGAAAACTGCTCAAATGAAAAACATCACGTAATCGCATAAAGTCGACGTAACACTGTGAAATTGAAACACGTGTACGATTTCATGCATAGGTGGGATGCAAACATACAGATAGAAAACAGAATAAATTGGATCAGGTATCGACTACTGTACACACATATGGAGAAGTAATATAAACGTTCATGGATTGTATAGTGCACGTGGAAGAAATCAGACTTATTAGTTGTTTTGAAAATAGCTGCGGGGTTTCTGTAACTGCGTGGTTCATGAAATTATGTTTACTAGTGTATTCCGTTCGGCTTATCACTGCAAAAACACAATGTTATTTGTAATATCAATCTTTTCGCATACTTGTAAATTAATCATCCCATATTTAATACTGCACGCCAGTTCACTGATCGGTGATAACCTATACGGTATGATGTTCCATGTAATGGGGTGTGTGGGTCAGAGGTGGAGGGTGGTGAGGGTGGTGGTGGTGGTGGGGGGGGTGAGGTGGAGGGTGGTGGGGGGGGGTGGGGGGGGGTGATTGCACATGATGATTGGGGTCGGATCTAAAGTACAATGGACAAGACATTTTTACGATCGTTGAATAAAGAAAAGAAACGTTACACTGCCACTACTTATTTGACAAAATATAGATTAGTGTACATAGCAGTATCAAACAGTAGGTGAACACAAACTTGCAACGGGGTGCATTCCATCTCGGAAGTAACTTGAAGGCAACTAAAGAAAAATTATAACAATACATGCATATGATATTGAAATCGTCGTCTCTACAATATTTAGTCAATCACGTGTGTGTTATTACAGCATGCATATAGACTGCATGGAGTTCTATTTACCAATAAATAATTCGGAGATATACTGGCAGTGATGAACGGTGGGAAGTCGAATGTAAATGACACTAATCTACGTATTATATTTATTTTAAAAAACGGTTGCCTTAGCAACCGAATGTTAGTCTCACCTGTGATATCGGTAACGAAGATTAAACCATAGAAATCCAAGGGCTATCACTATACCAATCGAAGCAAGTGTTGCCATAGTAACAAATAATGCAAATGTTACAACTTGAAGTTGTTCTATAATTTGTTCTGCATCAGCTGGAGGTTTTCCTCCTGGAAAACAGTCAGTAAAACATGTATAAGATCTTTGCAGACACAGTTTCCATAGTTGGTAGAGTCATAACTCTAAGCGAAAACAGGAGACTTGACTTTGTGAATCACAACATTATGCTAATTGAAAGGACTGCAGGCCAAGTTTCTCCTGAGTAGGCTGTTTTTTAAACCATGATTAGGTCAAATCAGGAACAACAGTTATCTTAATTTCATATCTAGCCTTTAGAGTATGTTTTTCGATCAGTAAACCAAAAATATACTAAAGTATTCAATGAAGTTGTTCAAATATCATTGATTAGAAGTTTGACGTGTTAATTAGAGGTCGATTATTATATTTATAAGTAGTATTAAACATATTGAAATCGTGATTGGTATGGTACGCTGATTTTAGCGTGCGGACCCAACAACTGATTTTGATTTGATTTATTCATAGACTATGATTTATTATATCATGTTCCGTGCACAACTATACAAATACGTTTACCCACACGTGATTCAATACTATTCATAATGTACAATAATACAAGTAAGTCACTATCTCTAACAAAAACAGAAATTCAGTTGCAGCTTTAATTTGACTGTGATCCCTTGCAGACTGACATAAACAAACAATTGTCGTGAGAAGGTTCTTTCCAGCCTTGCTAAAAACATTGGATCACCACCCCTTCATGTAATACCATTGTCATTTAAATTCCAACTTCTGCATGCATATCTAGATTAAATTACAATACTTTCGTGTATATCTAATAATCGCTGTCTACAACCATTGTTTAAATCCTCAAAGGAGATATTCCATTTTATTCTAAAACCAAGTTAATATCAATTCTAGTAAAAGGCCTATTTATTTGAATCCGATATTTCTTATTACCTTGCCATACGATAGTGGGATTGTCAGACCACGTGATTTTAATATCAGCTGATGATGACGGATCATAGATGCCGACACGTACCTCCTTTCCACCTGTTAATTAAAGTCCAGCAACATATATATTGTTATTATAAAATAAACTTTCAATTTTATAGGCGGTTAATGTTGTCGTCAGAAATGAGACTTAAATCGCGAATGACATAAAAGTCAGACGTAAAATATTTTGTAAACAGCAAACCACGCCATGTCGATTTTCATCAAGCAAGACTGAGGAGTAACAGATGTTCAGTGTCTATTAAAACATTATATATCTATATATTTTACATACATTACATATATATACATCACACACACACACACACACACACACACACACACACACACACACACACACACACACACACACACACACACACACACAACCCAGGGTATCGAGACCGGTTGGGTTGAGTTACCAAACAAGGAATAAGTCACCAACTACATTGATAATATTTGTGGAATGTGTCTTTATCGTGTGGCTGCTAGGCTGGAACTCTCTAGCAATATTTGATAACCGTCTTAAAAATACATTTACCTTGAGTAAATAATGTACAAGTATGCAAATCTATATGGTGATGTCACTATATTAGGTCAGTGAGCGCCACATTGTGTGTTACACTGATATGCCACAACGCTTTTATGTTTTAACTATTTCAGCTTTAACTCGGGTGAAAAACAAAGATGAAAGATGTCTGCACGAAGGACTGTATTGTCCACTTGTTTGCACTATCTTGTCATGATTATTTGGTAATAGACTACGATGACGTTAGCTGTCAATATGCATCAATTGAGTTGCTGTAAAAATGATATACTTACTCTGAAGTTGTTCAACCTGCATTAGTCCCTGTCTGTCCCCTGTGTCTGTAAACAGCACCGGTCCCTGTAAATCAATTACTTCATCAACTTCCATCGTGTATTTATCTTTAACAATATAATGTGCCGTGGCGTGAGGTGTCATTATCGGGAAATTACAGATTGGTTGCACGTTTCCTGTCCCCAGAAGTGGCAAAACACTCTCAGAATAAATTTCTGAGTGCATTCAAATGTCTTATACATTACACAACCTAGTTAACCTGTACGAAAGTGTTATTCCTTGGAGCGCCATACGTTATGTATAACGCAAAGAACAAAAAAGAGGTAAATTGTTCCTGTCGAACTTAATTAACTAGTAAAAAACTGAGGAAACAGTTACTCATACTTCTCAATTTACGAACGCAAGTCATTATATATGACTACAACGATTCTTTGAACTTACCGATACGCCTTCAAAGTTTGTCTGGCTCATGATTTCATAGAACATTTCAGCCATTTCAGTGTCGTTATAGTGGAAATCTGAAATCGATCTAGCTGGAACTGTGTACACAAAAACCAGAAAAGAAAATATAGTATTACATAGACAAACAACAAGTGAGAACCGTAGAACATGATGAACTTTGAACTTTGATTACTTAAGAGAGGTAGACAGACATGTTATCATGATTAACGTATATTTACTACTGAGATAAGTAGCCAAGCAATTAAGTGTAAATTACAGCAAGTTTGAAAGTGATGCTTTTATATCATGATGGATATCAAATAGAACGTATATAACGCTTCGTCAGATCTAGAAATGTGTAGTGTCTTAATTATTGATTTTATCATTGCTATATTACAGTTTAAAGGGGCACGACATAATTTTAAAAGGTTATGAAATAACATTTTTCTATTCTCTCTATTGTTTCCCATTCAATGTCATATTAGAGAAATCTGTCGGCACACCCTGGGAGCATTTTAGACACGAACTTGAGAAATATATCGTTATGAGGAACTGAGAAGGAAACTCCTCCCAAGATAGTCTTATGAAAACCCTTCATATCATGATGTTGTATCGCTGATAGCTACAGCTACATCTCTGTTCGAACTGTATTGCCTTCGCTGACACAGACATCTATCACAAAAAGGGTCTTCACGGGACCTTTCCAAAATTCGAAATTTAATTGGCTATGTAAATGAATGTGAATGTTTCATTGATTATGCTTGCAATATGAGAACGTTTAGCTTCATCCAGGGCTTCCATTATTTTGCCGAACTACATTTCTGTACATTATGTGTTGCATAAGTTTGCCTTGCTTATCAGCTGACTTGCTATCTATAAAATGTAGCATGCGCATGTCCAATTTCTTATTGGTTTCTGCGTGGCTGTATCAAAAGAAAAGCTGAACGGCATTGTAAAAATCGCTGTATTACTGTAAAATTGAATACTTATCAAATTATTGCACAGTTTCTGCAATGTAAACTGTTTGGTACTACTGTACCGGCCACACATTTTGTTAATTAAACGACAATGTAGTTGGGGATTTCCGCAATCTTCGAACTCAAAGAAATTTGTAAAATCGTTGCAAAAGTTATGCTATACTCTCCTTTGAAGAACTCGAGGGCGTTTAGATAGAAACTCAAACTCAACCGTGTATTGTTGAATGTATGTGTATGTGTGTTTTTAAAGCTTCGTTTGTCGTTACGGTAGTTTTCATATTCTATAGAATTTGTTGTCTATCCAGAGTGGGTGTTGACGTATGAATCATTATCCTTGCTTTGTGTATATAAAATGATATACATAATGCATTTTGTATGCTGCTTTATATGAGTGGTTGCGATTCGTGCCTAAAGCCAAGAAAGACCTCGAAAACATACACCTTTTCAAGGATTAAATTTGTTCACGTCCTTTGCTGTCGGCAAGACTCATAAAAAGGTTGAATACAGTTTCCAGAAATATAATTTGCTCTTGCATCATTCCCATATTCTATCTGTAATTCGACTTTAAAATCAATGATTATGAAAATTGACATGTATTGGTGAGTAATATTTCTTTAGGCAGGCCTATTATTAAAGTTTGTGCCCATAAAGTTTGTTTCTATATATTCTGATTCATTGTATGTGGCGGCATTTCGATGCAAATATAATTGACCATACATCACATCTCTCGTCATGTATTGCCCGTAGGCACTTCAGGCGATAATAGCATAGTTGTCAAATTACAATTTCTAAATTCGTTTCGAATTTTTTACTTTCAGACGTACGTGATAGAAATGTGAAATAAATTTTTGTTACAGATCTGATATTTATAGTGGTAAAGGGAATGACAAATGGGCATTTATTTGAGATTTTTGATGGTACAAATGTTACTATGTTTTGCTACTTGAAAAACAATAGTGAAAAATATATACCAAATCCGTGCATGTAACTCAATAAACTTACACACATCTTTTTCAAATCACTTCCTATACGTATGCAGTAACATATCTTTAGGGCTTACATTGCAAATTAAATCGCACAAATTGACTTGGGTTATGATATGTCACGTTATTGTTGTCAAGATAGCAGAAGTTCTTTTATCAATTAAAAATCCAAAAATGAATACCCATTTGACATCCCTATGGCCACTTTAATAACAGATTCGATATCCTAACTCAACGTAAATATGACAACCTTTCACCTTATGTATCAAGAATCTTTTTTAAAATGCCATAATAAGACAAACACACAAGATAACTTCAATATTTCAAAACAATGTGTTTTGCAATTTAAGATAGGAACACGTATGCAACACAAATACTATTCCAATACTTATTGTAAAATATACAAGATTCCTCGCGTTTGTGTGCATTAATGTTACTCTAAGAACAATTCTAATCTGTATTTTTCAGTAAACAAACTCTTGACTGTGACTGATTGCATAGACACGACCTACCCTTGGACTCAGCTTATAAAAACCAGTGTAAATCGTGACATTTGACACTAATTTCTCTGTAAAAGTAAGAAGTGATTGCTCCCTGCTAAAACCAAATGACGTATTAATCTTGCAATGAGACTTAATCACATTTCTCTACTACGCTAACGACCTGTTAAGTGACCTCACATTTAATTGAACGGATGTTATCAATAACAAGCAATCAATGTCAAACAAATGACTTTTTTAACACCATGAATCACTTAAGTCTGTTGAAGTCAACACCTGAATGATCCGGTACTACTAGCAGCAGATGTGCTATGAATGTGATGTTATAATCCGTCGCTCTTTTTGGTTTAAAAACAATTTTAGGTGGCCATATGGATGAGAAATGGATATAGATATTTTGAAATTATAATAATAAAATTATTGTGTTTTTCTACTCGAAAAGATTACATGAAATCACATAGACCAAAACAATGTTTGTTGCTCCATAAATTGCACTTCTCATCCCTTTGGCCACATTAAGTATTAGTTGTAAATATTGTTCCTGATACATATATGATTTGTAAAAACAATAGCAACAAGAGCAGCAGCAGTAGTAACAACAACAACAACAACAACAACAACAACAACAATAGGAGTAGCAACAGCAGCGACAACATTCGTTTGTACCAGACTGAGCGAATCCAAAACATAATATTATATTGGGAGATCTAAAAAATGTGAATATTTATAGCAAAATCAAAGAATTGATGAAATAACATTTGATTTATTTAATCTAAAATTAAGTTTAAATGTAGTATGTAACAGTAAAATTAAGATTTTCATTCAAATATACTTTTGGCGTGTTATATCCCTGCTGCAGAGGGCGTCCACAGGAAATTTATACTTTTGCTCTAGACCTTAAGTGGGTACACTTTTCCTAGCTTTTAATACGTATTTTCAAACTATAATTTCATGAGACATGGCTCATTTCTTCACTGAAATGTTACTCTGAACATGACAGATGGATAACATGAAATCTGGTCCAAATATCAACTTACCGTAGTTCTGTAGTCGTCGTTCAGCTTCATGTAACATTAACGCAATAGTCCACACACTATCATAGCCGTAGGGGGCTTCCTGGTATCCGGACAGGTTCTCTATATTGCCGCCGACATAATCACTGTATTCTTCTAGAAATTGACTCGTTGTCTGATGACATGGAATGACGCAAAGTAACAAGTTTTAGACGAAAGTAATTTGGTATTGGTATGGACGATTTACCAAGGTTTTAACGCACGAGCAGTTCGTAGTTTTTTAACATTGAGCTTTCGATCAGTCTTGGTCGACGATCTTCATCAGAATGACAAAGTTACAGCTGGAATTGTGATTCTGATGAAGATCGGCGACCAAGCTTGACAGATCGAAATCTCAGTTATAAAACAAACTTTGTGCGTTATAACCTGTGTAAATCATTTGATCAACCAAACTGATGAACATTTTGGGTTATTAGCATGGATGGTTAATAGTAAACTTGTCCTAGCATCATATAGGGTACATTATGTTGCTGTCCTCAAACTCTTTCCTATGATAGCTAAAAGGAACGAGCAACATTTACGACAATGGGATGGGGACATGAAAAGAAAATATTTTGTTCAAATTTATTTTCGTAGATACACCACCCATTCTCCCACTCCCAAACTTTTAATACTCTTCGTCCCCCTTTCAGACTACCAACATTTTCCGTAGTCCATTCCACTTTTGTTATAAATCCTGATCTCACTGACAAAACCAGTTAGAATGAACTTTGTATTGACATCGTGCTTTTTTTCTGTCCTTATAATATCCTGACAACTGAATATAGTACGAACGCAGATAATTGAATTGAACTTAACGACAAGATAATGACGTCATTAATGTCAGTTGGACACGACCGAGACTATGGATTTATCTGATCTCACTTGTACACCAATTCTTCATACATATGCAGAGATACTATCTGCTTTAATATCGTGTGTCACGTGAAAGAGAACATGCCCCCACGGCATGCAGTTTGTCTTGACGGTTATGACTTTCAAGAAGCACTGATTTGTGCTATATACGGTTTTAGTGTTATTCAGTGATGTCTGTCAGACGATAACGATCTCATTAAGTATAGAGATTGATAACTGCCATAATTTATATTATCTTATTTTATTATTGATCATCATTACAATTATCTTCTTATACAGTATGTTTCATGTCACTGTTCACTGGTTCTGTCTAATATATCCACGCTGAGACCAAAACGGAACTTTGTAACCTACATTTTAAGGCATCAAGATCACAATTTCGTGCAACATTTAGTCTCAATGAAATCAACCATTTAAATGTAGTACTGCAACTATTCACAGACGGTCTTGTACCAATGTTTGGATATCAGCATGGGGGTACATTAGTTCATTTTATTTAGACAAAATGTCGCAAAAATTGTATTTATTGAATTTTGTTATCTTAAAGTGTAGCATGTGCATGCGATTGCAGCTGCTTACACACATGTGTACTTGGTTGCATTACAGAGGGTCAGTAAACACTAATGTGAGACGGGCTGTTTGAAGTCTGACAACTTCAAAAGCAAAGACTTACCCTGTTGGACACTCCAGGATGTTGTGATAAACTTAGCGGCAAAGCATCGGTTGTAAAATATCCACTGACAGCTACTTCAAGTTGTTCTAAGGTACAATCATGGCTGCCATCTTGATCTTCCTCTCGCCACCATTCACTACTGTACCAACCTATTGTGTAAATGGCGCCAAAAGATGATTTGTAATATCTGATAATCTGATATCCATTCAAAGTCCACGGAAACATTCTTTAGGAGCTGTCAATACCAATGTTGTAGTTGTACTTGTTATCAAAGAAGGCGCATGCAGACATGTTTCGAATAAAAACCCAACTAAACTCACATTTTGAGTGACAAGGTAAACTTAAGCTTGATATTCTTAGTTGGCGATTTCAATATCTAACCTAAGTTTACTTAACTCACTTTGTTACTTGAAAATCCAAGTCACGCCACTCTATTTACTGATTATCAATATTTGATAATTGAAGAGCGTATTCATAAGACCATACTGCACTACGGCATTATGAGTTTATTGAAAGTTGTACACAAGCTACAAATGACAGAGGTGAATCTACGAAAAAGCTATGTCAGTTCATATTGCCTTTCTCATGTAGTAATTATCTGACTTACGTCGAGTCTAGTTCGGCATGAAATTAATGTGCCATGACATTTTCATCTTCAAATATATCTTCAAGTATGGAGATTACTACCTTTATATCGTGACCAAATATTTATCTTTGGTCGCGCTGCTGAAAATCAGTCTTGGATGAAATGTTGTTCTTGCAAGTAGACTGATTAAGAAAGAGCGTCTTACTAGATACAAGGTCAGTCAAAGGTAAACCGCAGAAAGAACGACACACACTTTAGTTTCTGTGCAAACCGTTTCCCACCAAAATATATGTGCACAAGTTTGAAATAGTATGTGAATATTATGCACAGCTCAACTTGATTTTTTTTAAGAGTGTGAGCAATACTGTTTAATTAATTTGTGTGAAATGTATGTTTTAAAGCAATCACATTCACGAGAAAATATGCGAGTATTAAAATTATAAAATTGTTGATGATGTTGAAGTGCACAGTGCAAGATCACATTACCGCCTGCTTTACTTTCCTAAAACAAACAACATCGTTCAGATATATTCTCAATATCTCTCTGTTAGTGACTTCAATCTTCTCATCATTTACTTCAATCATTATATGTTTAAGGAAATAAGACATGTCCAGCATTTTGAAGGTTATTGTTCACTGTTTGTTACAATCATATAGAAACCAATAAGAAACTGCACATTCTACACTTTAAAGTAGGAAGATCGCAATGTTTTGCTACATTTTAGACTGATATAAATCAATCTATTGAAACGTACTGCAACTAGATGTAGACACGTGGGCGCCATTGTTTTGATGTATGCATGGTGGCACGTTAATTAGTTCATTTCACTTATACAAAATATAGCAAGAAATTCAATCTTATTATCTTAAGGTGAAGAGTGGAGATTCTTATAGGCTTCAATTACTGGATCTCATGCACAGGAATTGTAGCAATGTTAGAAGATTCTGTTGAGCCAGACGATGAATATTGTTTTTATTTCCGCTAAACAGTTGTCTATTCTAACATTTACGAGAATTTTCATGGTTCACCCTGTGGAAAATAATTGTAAAATGTACACTTTAGGTGGAATCCTAAATTAGACGACTTATACGACTCTTACCTGTTATGATCCAAACATATTTGGCGCCATACATTCCTTCCTTGTATGCTTGACAGAAGACCTGTCTGGCTTTATTTTCATAAAAATTACCAATTATAATGCGGGCACCTTGTTTCTGTAAAAAAAAAATTTAAAAAACACCCGAAAACCAATCAATTGACTTTGATTTGCAACAGCTTTTTATATAAATGTCAAATTCGAAAATAGTGAAATAATTATAGCATACTTTTAAATTTGAGACTTGTACGGCAGGGTCGTTAGCAAAACTCTCTGAAGTTATAATATTTATACCGTTGTCCTCTGCATGGTCTAAGAAATCGGCCATTGCCTGTGAAAGAAAAATATATCATTCACGAAATTATAAGAATTTAAAAAAATCCTATGCACTGGGGAACTCTAAAAATTACTTTCGGAGTATTTTTTTTGTAAGTAATGAATGCCGAATATCCTAACGGTACTTGGTTTCAAAATCAAATAAGCATACGCTGTTACAACATTCAACCTTCCAAGGAAAATAAAGGCTTCTAGAGGTTTACATTGGAAGACATGTAGGAAGAAATGCTAAATGGTTGATGGTGTTAGCATTATATATATGGTCGATATCTATGCAACTGTCAATGACATTGGTTCTGATTTTGAACTCTGCCGTAAGACTCAAAAACATTATACAAGCTTATAGATCTGTATCTTCTGTGTACATTCCTTAAATGATACAGAAATTATCTGACAATTTCCTCTCTGTTTGGTTAGGAATTCTAGACATATGACGATTCTTTGTATTTTGAATTGTATTCATTTCATCGAATTTCATTGCACTGCACTGTATGGCGAATCGTGTCGTATCGTATCGTGTCGTGTTGAGTTGCTTTGCCTTGCTTTGCGTAGTGCTGTATATATATAATAAATAGAACAGTCAACCTAACCACCCCAGTCTGTCTGTCTGTCTGTCTGTCTGTCTGTCTGTCTGTCTGTCTCACTCACTCTTCTCTCTCTCTCTCTCTCTCTCTCTCTCTCTCTCTCTCTCTCTCTCTCTCTCTCTCTCTCTCTCTCTCTCTCTCTCTCTCTCTCTCTCTCTCTCTCTCTCTCTCACACATGGATAGTTAACCAATATTCAATTATCACCGAGTGGCCTGTCTCAAGCACTCACATATTTTTTGAAACTTTAATTTCTTGTTTGAAATGTTTATATTGATTTAGTTTGGCACATGGTACGAATTTGTCAAATATAAAATCCATTACGATTTATTAATAGACATACTTAACTTTAGGTTAAGTCTTAAATGTTACTATTGAATAGGTGGTATTTATTTAGGTTATGTAATAAAATCCAATCGTTAACGATAGAACATTAGTAAAAGATGTGAAAATTGAAAGCTAGAATAAAAATAAATTCCGAAGACATAGTATGTATGTATGAATGAATGTATGTATGTATGTATGTATGTATGTATGTATGTATGTATGTATGTATGTATGTGTGTATGTGTGTATGTGTGTATGTATGTATGTATGTATGTATGTATGTATGTATGTTTTGAAAGAGAAGTGTTCATCACAAACTCCGAATATTGAAATACAATTTCTTAAAAGAACACAAAATGTATGATCATCCAAACACACGCTAATTAGACAACCTGGTTCAAGTTACCGTCCACCGGCGCCTAGGCTCTGTTTAGTTAAACAACGCAGCAATTGCATATTCTACACTAAGATAGCAAGGTTGTAATTTCTTGTAACATTTTGTCTATTCTGAAACATCCAAATGAACTGCAACTAGACACCGTGAGCGCCAATACTTTGATGCCTGCATTTTATGTCTACATTTTGGTACTTCAATTCATTTCATTTAGACGAAATGTTGCAAGAAACTGTTTTCTGTCATTCCTGCTCTCCTAAAGTGTAGCATGTGTATTGGCGTATCGTTTACTTCGTGGTTGTATCAAATACAGCCGGCGAAAGGTAACTTGAAACTATGAATTTATTTTTTTTTATATGCCAATAAAATGGACGATTTAAAGATAACTCTAGATTAATATGATCTTAACATTTTGAAAATAAATTTTATAGAATAAGATTGATTACGCATGTGTATGATTTCTAACATATTAGTAGCTAGATGTGAGCAAAATGTCATACACTCGATGGATGTCGACAATCTGTATTATCTAATACAGCAGTCATGACAACTTGACTCAAAATGAAAAGAACGCAAAAGACACACCAAACGCAATACAAAAATTTAAGTTCGCATCCAAACTGAGAAGAAAAGTCATAAAATCTATTTTCCTGATTTCAAAGTTTAAGTCTCGAAAATGATTTCATTGGAATACAGAGAAGTGTGTTAATTTTGCAGTTGTGTATTGTTTAGTAGGGTTACACAGTGAAGTAGAAATGTTTTCAGACAATATAGACTACATTTCAAATGTCTTAAAACCTACGAGTGTAAATCGCACTTCTCAGGAAGGAATTAATCTACAACGGAACTTGGTGAATTAATCCTAACAGAGTGAGCAGTATTATCAAGCTTGAAGAGATACAAAATACAACCTCAAGGGTATCGTTTGGTAAACATGGGGATTACATAGGAAGTTTGGCAATCGACTTTCTAATCTTCTTATAGCAGATAGGTTTTATGTGTCAATAGACAACACTGTATGCCCTGTCCCCTTAGTACGCAAATACTAAAGGACTGATAAATTGATACCCCAGGATATCAACAACTATACAATTGACCAGAAAAAAAATTACAAATGTTACCTTATCGACGGTAAGCAGTTTTGGATTACGTATCTGTATTGTCATCAGGAATTATCAATGATGGAATTTAGACCTGCTATATCTTTACTCATCCGAGGATAAATCGTAAAACGAACAGCCAGCTTCTTATGCCATTTTAATATTTTCCTTCAGTATAATATTATATCATCGACACAGCCGTTGTCGTCGTCGTCGTCGTCGTCGTCGTCGTCATCATCATCATCATCATCATCATCATCATCATCATCATCATCATCATCATAATCACCACCACCATCATCATCCTCAACGATGTTGCTGGCGGAATCATAATCGGCATCATCATAGACGACATCGTGACCTCTATCATCATTGTAATCGCTTTCATTACCAATCTGGCTCATGAGAGAAATTCATTTCTCGAGATTCTAAATGGCATACATCTTAGTTGTCCATCTGCTAGTGGGGTTTACACATTTATTATTTATATATTAATCATTTTATTCATAGATTACGTATCAGGTTTATCATTGGGGAGATAACAACATTCATAAGTTCTAAATACCAGGACTCAATTGTATGTTTCGTGATACCAGACTGATGAATGTATCGCTGGTTTATAGAAACCGGTGAGCTCATGTATTCCGTATGGATTCATATATACAGTAGTAAGCTCAAATTCAAATAAATGAATCCTATGTAGATTTATAAAGAGGTTAATAAGCAATATTGGGAATGTGGATAGCGACAATAATTTTGAATGAAAAATACAGTATTTTATGTAAGAGCATTATCAAAGCTTAATAAGAAGACGGCTATACACACAGAGCATACAGGGATACACTGGTCAACGTTTTCCATAGGTATATTCATATTCTTGTAACATTGTTGTGGTCCCTGCCTTAGTATAATTTTATAGATTCCTAACGTTAACCCGTCGAACAACAAACCGCTGAAAGGTCATGACAGTTTCAGATACCTTTAGACCAGCTAATGACATGCATTGAAAATATAGATAAGACTTACCAAGGAAAACAAATCCACTGTTTGGTGAAGGGTACCAACATTAGTCCATCCAAAATATTTCAACATATCATACTTAACAACGTTAAGGACTTTCTCGGCGGGAAATACACGAAAAAACTTAGGAAAGAGACTTCGGTCTGATAACTTTGGAGATGCCGATGAGTAAGAAAGCTGTGAGAGAGGAAATAATGATTTTTTCTTAGTTATGTGTCAATACAAGAACAACAAAATAAATATATAGTGTTGAATTTAGAAGCTTTTTCTACTGGGGTAGTTTACAAAACATTCTTGTGTAAAACAGCTATTTAACTGATTTGCATAATATAAACGTCGGCATATTCATTCTACACTTCTTATTGTAATTTATTGTTAGCAAAAGTTGGTAACATAATAGCCATTTGTCCTTGAAAATATGATATAAGTATTCTAACTTATATAAATGTCCAACAATGTTCAGCATATTGGAAGGTCTAGATCATATGACTTACACAGGTTATAACGCACAAGCAGTTCACACTTATTTAGCCACCTAGTGGTCAGTTGTAAATATGGAATTGTTATTCTGATGAGGATCGCAGACCATGACATCTCGAAAGCTTAATCCTCAAAAAATCTTTGAACTACTTGTGTGTTATAACCTGTGTAAGTCACTAAATTATGCTATTGAATCATTCGTATGCACTGTCTCAATTCACCAGGTTAAGTTCTGTCATATGTAATAACAGCGATGGTAAGCTTGTTTCAGTAATACCTTTCAGTATCATGTTCTGTATAACCCCCCTCCCCCCCCCTAAAAAAAGAAGAATACCACCTCAGTTTATGCCTCTTTAGGTCTCATATTATGGTAATCATTCCCCTTTAACCGGTTAATTTCATTTGAATTTTATGAATATTAGTGCACGGTTCAGAAGTTTATTACCTCGATATTGATATGCTCTGCTGACTGGCTGAACACATTTTACCAAGTCTTATAATCATTCACATTATATGATTGTAGCATGTTGTCTTTTTTTAATAATGTTATTTTATATAAAATTCTTCTCTTTCTATCTAGGATTTAATTCGCTCTTGTGTATCTACTTTTTGACTGTTCGTGTAGTAAGCATAAATTGGCAGACTGAATTGGCTTCTTCTGGATATACAAATAAATTCAAAATAACCAATTCGTAAGTGAGAAAACGCATTTAACCACTTTTTCGTAAAGAGTTGGAACGATCATCCTATTCAATGAGCAAATGTATCATTTTTCTACATTCTGTAACCTATACCAGTACGTGGCAATGATGTATAGTTATGGTTCCTACTTGAGCGCTGTTTATGTCGTGAAAACACGGTCTACGTGTGAACTTGTCAGACTTGTAATTGAGTGCATGGTATGAGGTATCGAGACTTTACAAGTTATATCAGTACTTAACAAGAAACCCCTTCCACTCAGCATCACGGAATGTTTGATAAAAAAGACTCCAAAATCAACTGGAAATATTCATATCTTTACTGGTAAGTTTTCAGCTACACACACAGTTGTTGGAATAGTTCGGAGAAACTATTCCTATACCAAAGTCAACTATTTCACGACACAATACATTACCTAGAGCTCATAATTCGAAAAGATTGGTTTTGAAAAGTTGTATTACATCGGCAATTTCAATAACATATTGTAATGCTGTCACCAGAATATGGGTTACTATCTTGGACTGTCATAGTTAAAACATATGGTACTCTATAATTAACTTTGGATTGCTTGATTTAATGGTACACCAAGCTCTATGCATTAAAGTACATTAATGTTAACCTTTTGATCTATTCTAATAGCAAGAACCTATTGATATAAACGTAAGGGCTTCAAGTACCGGCTGTCAAGTATCGTGACAATCTGATGTAATTTTTATCTAAAAATAGAAGGAACTAGCCATGAATTTCCCTCATATTACTTTAATTTACATCCATCATGATCGTTTTAAAAGACATAAGTTGGTACTCAAGTTGTACAATTGGTGAATATGTGTAATTATCTGGCCAACCCTACCTCCTTGCACAAACGATCAAAATGAGATTGAAATGCTTTCTGCATCTATTCAGAGCATATACAGTTCGTTGCAGATTACTGTTCATTGGTTTTGTTTGGTATGATCACGCAGAAACGCATGCGAATCTGCACATGCTACACTTTAAGATAGCAAGATTGAATGAATACAGTGTCTCCCTACATGTCGTCTGAATGAAATAGAATAACGTACCGCTATGCAGACATCTAATATAGGCACCAAAACACTGGTTCTCGTGTGCCGGTGGAGTATATGTTTATTTCATTGAAATGTAGCAAGAAGTTACAATCTTGCTATCTTAAATTGTAGATGTGCAGTTTCTTATTGGTTTCAGCGTGGTTGTATCAGATTCAGTGAACGGTAGCCTGCAACGCGCATTAGACCTACTGCGACTTGACAATAATCATAGCCTGGTTTTGATGTAGAAGTACATAGCATTTACTTGTATTTCGACTTTTTCGCAATTTGAGAACTTCGGCATTTTATAGCTATTATAAGCGCGTAAAGGGAATATAGCAAGTTAATTTAGGGTCACTGTGAAATGAAGGAGTGAGATTCTGTGCGTCGATCTTTTACTTTTCAGCATGGACTCTACTTTTCAAAATCATTGTCTTTAAGTTGATAGCAGTAAAGACCAAATATAAAGGCAGAAGTATCAACACCTCACTAGCCGTTTTCCATGATGGTCCGAGCGAGACACTTATTTTCGCATATACATTACATTTAATTTACATATATTTTAAATATACATGGCATATATCAAATATTGCAGTGATGGTATATCAGTGCTAGGTTACCACTTTATTTTGTACTGTTGGATCACTAGATTAAAAAGAAATCTATTAATATTATATAAAGTAAATTTAAGGTGTATTTGTGACACCTATATTTCTTGCATCTTAGAAATATACTAGTCACCACTTGGCAGCATAAGTTTACAGGGAACGTTTGCCCTTTTATATATTATAGAGAAGACAAAACCTGTATTCACTTATCTCTGGAAATCATATAGGAAATGATAGACAACACAATTAGGTTTTCTAGCTGCCTGTCAGTGGCTCTGTAGATCATAGCAATGGTAATGCCTTAAATGTCTAATTATAGATCAATCAACAATGTCTTCTATTATCTTAATTTTTAATCCATCTAAGAAGGATATAATGAAGTTCACGTAAATTGGACGGTAAGACTTGGAAGTGTATTATTACATTTAAGTTTTAATTGCTAGTTGAAGATCGATGATTTGGGGTAAAATGATGGCAAATCAGGTTGAAGGTTCTTGATTGACAAAATCACGTCGCTTAATAAGACATTAGTCGATACGTATGCAGTGACGGCAGGGGGCTAATGATCTAATTAAAAAAGACGTCCTTTGAAATGAACTCGAGACATTTATCGTTACGTTCATCCATCCGTCTACAAATCATCAAAACTGTCTGGTTTTCTTCCAAGCTCCTACCCAGCGATTCCCGTATGTATCATTGTTAGAGAGTATTACAAACAAAAGAGATTGTACGACTCTCCAGCTTATAATTCTTATAAGCTAGGAAGTAAACACGATGTTTGAAAGTTTTAGAAACTTAATGGTATCAATGTAACTTTTGACATGTTGTTGTTAACCCTTTGTACTTGTACATAGGATTATGTTGACAATAACAAACATAAAAACCCGTATCGATGTGAGAAACGTTATGACCGTGAGCTACTTTCTTTTGAAATGTATTTTGTGACTGTGCTAGTCAACTTCCAATGAGCTTTGGAATATATTTTGCAATAGCCATAGAATATACTTGCTCTGAAGTAAATTCAATGACATCTACACCAAGCTAGTACATAACAAGCATATCACTTCAGTATGTGCCAAACAACCTCCTTTCCTGTGGTATGACTTAAAGGACTAACATTGTATTTCATAATATCAAATAAATGACTAACAAAAATTCGACAAAAACGTGTTAAGATTAATATGTTTTAGTTCCAACAAAGTTACAAAATAACTGACATTTCGGGCGTAACCTTTAGAAAGAGCTGAAGCTTCACACTACTGAAAATGTAGGGAAATGTACAATTATAGTTAATATATAGTTGTTCGACTTTATACAGAAATACCATTTTTATAATTTTACACTTAACTAACTTATTTTAATTTGTTTAATATGGAATCCATAGTCTTACTATACTACAAATCAAATATGGCAATTGCTGATTGCATGCACTGTTAAACAAAGAGATACAATGGCGCCGCGGTCGATTTCTTTAATGGGAACGCTGCATAGGATCGTGATTTCATACCTGCAATAAGTTCCAATGGTGGGATGCTTGAGCGGTGGGTTGTGTTACAATAGAGCAGCCTGCACCAAGAACCATTATTTTGGTGGTTGATATATCATAGAGTTCCTTGTACATGACGTCAGTTCCTCTGCCACCATTGCACTGAGAGACATAAGCAAACATTATGGTAAGAGAAATAATAACTACAGTGTACATTACAAAATTGATATGTTAAGGTCATTCGCTGTTTGTACATTTGTTTATATATGATGTCGACGTCTTAGTTTCATTTCTCCGTATGGCCGATTGAAAAGAAAATAACACCAGTTTATCTTTCAAAGACTTAGAAGACGTTATTGTTAATAACTACATTATTTAGCAATGCAGGTAAAATAGTTCTATACAGATATTTATACATCGGTTTTTCATCCCCAACATGAAATGATTGAGTTTGATATAGGGATTGGACTATAGTAACTGTTACTTTGAACACATAAAATCTCTAGCCTGAAGAAACACATCTTGATGTTGACATGCAGACATCCTAACCCAGCAAACAAAACAGCTAACTTACAACCCAAAATGTTACTACAGTGCGTAGTAGATTACTGTTCACCATATCTGTTCGATAAAATCACGCATTAACCAACATAAGAAACTGCACATTTAGTCTACATAAAATCAACCAGTTATGGTGGCATGATTGTTCATTTCACTCAGACAAAATATAGCAAGAAACTGTAGTAATTCAATTTTGCTCTCTTAAAGTGTAGCGCATTTGTGGCTTCTGTGTTGTTGCATCAGAAACAGTGAACAGTAACCGGCAACATGCTGTATATAGTTTGCTGATTGTTTGCGCAAAATGTATGTCCGATTTATACCTTGGTCTTATCCTTCCAGTAATCCTTCACGTGACCACTGTCTGAGATTATTTGATTTCAAAACACAACATAATCTCACTTTTGACGAGTAAGGTAGGTTATCATTTTTATAAGCGATGGATATCTTTACTTAATCGCATTTATACCATGCACGAGCAAAATTGTCAAAATAGGAATATATAATCTGCTCGTTCTACGTCACGACAATACGTGTCTATGTCACGAAAACGCATGTCTACGTCACTGGTTCTGCTGTGTTCGAATTATGAGACAAAACGTTCGAAAGTATTACTTTTCCCCGATTGTTCCTTGATATTACTCGTGCTGGTATAATTGTTCTTTGATTTACTTGTGCTGGTATAATTCTGTTATTCTCCAATATTTTATTTCATTAATCCAGCTGAAAAATACTCGTGACTTAAGGGTTGTCACTACTCGTCTAGCCACTCGTTGTGACAAAGCCCCTTTAGGTCACTCGTATTTTCCTTGGCTGAACGAAAAGAAATATTGGTGTTAATATCTAATGATTACTCTATACATATTTGTGCGCTGTTTGAATATTTTGCACACGTAACACACATACTATTGTTCAGACGTGGTAATTGGCGATACCCTATATAAGCGACTTCAATTTGTACACCAGATCATGCAAGTGAGCGCGAATTGTTGAACCTTATATGTACCAAGTTTATATCTATGATACAGCTCAGACGGAAGAAATATTTCACTTTGACATGAAAAACCTTTTACTGCAGCTGGTGATATCGGGTGTCATTAAATGGTTTGCATCCGCTACTCTTAAGCACATTATAAGCACACTCCTTCCTGCAATTGTTCAATTTATACACGTACAAATGCACTATTCTACTAATATATAGTCATGTCTCCTAATTTTCACTCAGAATTTGCAAAAATAATTGAAAGTGTGGCTATTGTAGATCACTTTCACTTTCAATTGTTTACGATTGATGATAGAAGCCATATATATCATGAGTAGAATATCACACTGGAAAGAATGGATTATTTGGTGTGACATGAACTCATAAAATTGATTGTAAAGTTAGTCGCTTTTTTCTACTTGTCAGAAATCATTGGAAGTTGTTATACTTACAAATTGACAGGTTCTGAAAAAACCCTAGAGAATTACAGGAAGTGCAGATGGAAGGTTAAAAGTGATGTATGTATGTATGTATGTATGTATGTATGTATGTATGTATGTATGTATGTATGTATGTATGTACGTGTGTGCGTGCGTGCGTGCGTGAGTGCGTGCGTACGTGCATTCATGCATGCATGCATGCATGTATGTATGTATGTATGTATGTATGTATGTATGTATGTGTGTATGTATGTATGTATGTATGTATGTATGTATGTATGTATGTATGTATGTATGTATGTACGAACATACATATGCATGCATGGAGTTATTTATATAAAATGTTTTTGTTAATTTCTGTCAGATTGAATTAAGTACAAAACTAAGCACTGCCACACAACAAATAATTATTATATTTATGCATACATGTTTCATGTCTGTAATATAATATTGAGTAATAAACATTGTCACTATAATGTGAGTACGTCACATACATTTGCAATTGTGTTGCTTGGTTGATCAGTTTTCCAAAGGAAGATGTTGAAGGACGGTTAATATATATATATATATATATATATATATATATATATATATATATATATATATATATATATATATATATATATATATATATATATATATATATATCTTTCCTCGCTATGAATTCTAAGTGTTCTCAGCCACTTTTGCCAAGAGCACAGCCTATACACAAGAGACTAATATCTAACTTTCTTTTTCCCCATTGTTATTGTTCGTTCGATGTATCTAATAACTACTGTACTCAACCATGTGATCTTGCAAGTAATTGTATAATTTATACGTTATTAAATATGGATGTCAAATGATGTGTTGTATACTTCGCCAATTTTAAATTTCCTAGGTCTTTGGTTAATAGCGTTTGAGTTATATATATTCATTTACCTTTACTTTGCAAAGGTCATGAAAGAACACCCTTGGGATTGTAAATAACTGTTGACACCTGCGGCTTACTTATGGCAGCAGACAAAATGAACACATGGAAGTAATAGCTTTATTAATTACAGGAAAAGTCTAGCAAACGATGTTTTGCATGTACAAAGGAAAGGTTGATACACTGAGGTGTTGATTATTAACAACCTTTCTGAAGCAAAGCAATGGGCAAATTATACGCATTGGTAATCTCTTGTGTGACAGGTATGAAGAAATTTTAGATCCACTTGTATTACTAAACCAAGGTTACTGTGATATTTGATTGCGAGTGTGTCATCGAGGCCATCGTTGCTATCTCATATTCGCCCTGTCATCTTTCTGTGCAGCGGCCGAAGCCGAAATTCGTCTCTTACATCGTATTAAAACTCTTCATGCAATTCAACCCGACCGGATATGAGTCCTTCGTCTAAATCCATAGGGTTTCTTGTTGATATCCAATTTCTTGTCATCTTATCTTTTGATGAACCTTCACATATATTCAATGAATTGGATAGAGTTATCACAAGACAGGGTTACTTTGCAAGAGTACAATCTAAGAGGCTACAATTATGAACACAATCCTGCACTCACGACCTATCGGATGTATTTTTGATTATCAGTGAATGTTACTCTGTTAACACCACCGGCGATTGTCCTCGACAATTTTGATTGCGCTTCAGGAGGTTGTAATCACATCTCCGGATTCGAAAGAAAACATAAGAATTGCCAAATTTGCAATAACATTTGAAGGAAGATACACACTGGTATTCATGTAAATTGATCTACGTTTCATCATGTGCTCTTAATTATAAATTCAGTAAAGCTGCCACGTTAAATACATCAGAAAATCTAATAAACAGGAGCATATAGGCCTTTCTGTGTTGTGTTTGACATTATCATCCACGACTAGGGTATCAAAAAACTAAAAAATCACTATTTTCTCTCTTTTTTTAAAAAGGAAAGGAAAAAAGGAACACGTCTCACAGTTGCAATACAAAAATTTCCCTGATTTTGAAATTCTCATCAAACAGTCACGGCAATGCCGGCTATATTTACTCTTTATATATAATAACCTATGAGAGAGAAGCTATCCATTGTATTCAAGTGCATTGTCGTGAAATGTCAATGTTTAATTCGCACAAGCTTGCGGAAACTAGAGTGAAGCTTGGTTTGCAAAACATTAATGTGCAGGAAACATTTTACTTACGTACATTTTTTTTATAAAGTGGAGATTATGAAATCGGGTTTCTTGATAGTAAACAAAGTCGACTTTCATTACAGTGTGTGGTATAAAGTTTGAACGTATTCCCGTAACAAGTCAGGCTATTTGAGTATACAAACAATTCAATGCATCATAGCACACGCCAATACAATAGAAGAATTACTACAGACGTGAGATATACTTATTTTAGAATGTCAATATACCAGCACGGTATTTTTAAATTTCTCACGATGATTTTTATGATGGCTAACATATAAACAAGATATAGACGCAAATAGCAGGCAAATATGCAACATAATATTATTCATATCTTACTGCGAAGAAAAATATCACTTCTGATACAAAAATGAATCAAAGATACCACTGCTTGTTGATGTAAAGATCTGACACTGTAGACAACTATTAGTATTTTGCCTTCCTCCTTATTTAATATTCACTCGCTGACTCCTCGTTGTTTGAGACTCATGGCAATGTACACCAGGAACTAAATAATGAAGCTTGTGGCCAGTGTGTAAAATACTTGAGGCAAATTTCTCACAAATCTGTAGACGTCTTGCTTCAAGAATGTCGGCTTTTCGGAGACTAAAGGCTCAACAAAAAACTTTTCTAACGTAATGCATTCCATCGGCTTGCCCGACAAACATTTCTGTTGGTAAGAGTTTTGCTGAGCATGACAAAAAATAACGACATAGTATAGATTTGAACTTTTGTTTCAAACACATAAATTTTCATTTGAAGTTAAAATGACGACGGTTTGTCTCAGTTTCGTGCTTTTACTTTAAAGTTAAAACCTCGGAAATAATGTATAGGTTATGATATTGACAACAGATGTTAATAAAGTATAGTTTCGTACAAAGCAGCAGATCAATTTTGGCTGCAACAGAAAAGCATATCGATCATTCGTATGTAGTGTAAATTCAACAGAAGTACTTTCTGTTACGTCGTTAGAAAAACGGTATGGAGAAGAAGTCTTGCATCAGCCAATACGTGTATATGCACACGGTGTGGATATTTAAAGAAAGATGGATGGGTGGGGTGGGAAACGTTCACTTTTCTTATTGATCCTAGTACCGTGCTCTTATCTCAGACAGAACCAAGCAGCGCGTCTATAGCACTACAATGTTATAACCCCAATTACTACCGATTGAGACATCAAACGTAGTTTGATGCCATGGTTTAGAATTCCAAATTAAAGTTTAATATTTGCTATTTATGCCCAAGACACTGGGTATTCACATCACATAATTTGAATAATGGGGTATATTCTTCTGATAACCAACAGGAGCCTCTTATTAACCCGTAAATAATAATCTCAGCTAGTTTAAGTACAAATAACAATATATACATGTCTTGTCTGTCTGTTCTTGCCTTCGTTGGCGGTTTTCATATTTACAGAATCACTTCTAACCATAGGTTCTTTAGAAACCGTCAACTTTTCGACGGAGGTTTAGTATAATCCGTCGATGCCATCTGAATAACGTTACACCGAATCATTGTATGAAATTGTTGAATTTAGTTAAGCCTGTCATAAGGGCAAGGTATAATATCAAATTAGTGTCTATGGAGTGAATGACCGTTATCTGAAGATTTGTGGACAGATGTTATTTATCAAGCAATATTAGACTACAATCGTGAACACCTACAATAGCTATATAAAGAAAATTGAAAATGTCATGGAAATATTTATATATGTCATGCCTTTTTCAAAACCTACTTTACCTTTATACATAAATCACCCTCACTCTTGCCACACACCCTCATTTATGGCAAAATTTGTATATGATTACTGAGAATTTATATTTAAGACGTAACATCATTATGTTTCATACTTTATTGATTTACTTGGTCATTCCGTTGGCATATTCTTTCTCTTATTCAACTATATATCATCTTGTCAGGTTGCGAATAATACACACACACACACACAGACACACACACAGTGAAAACACCCCATAAGTCTCATTTTAAATATATGTTTCTGTGTATTTAAGTACTTGTGGCACACTATGATAAATCAGTTTTATCTTCAAATACTTTTTAGTGCGTGCCATCGCTCTTGCGTATTTGTACATTTAGTTCTGGTTTGTTAATTGGCTTTCATTGAGGCTCACAAATCCACAATTGATTACAGATTGCGCCAATATAAGCTGAAAATGAACATTTTCAGTTAACGAAGAAAGTCATATTTTTAGGAGAAAAATAAAGCACATAAGCATCATCCAAAATTCGCATTTCACATGGTATATCCACATAGAGAAGACATTCATTTGCCGGAGAAAATACAACAAACAGACACGTACTGCATTGAAGTTGCACCTGACTCGGATTAGCACGGATTTTATTACTTTTTCCTTAATACAATATTGAATAGAAACTGATTAAGGCTTATAGGTAGCCTGCAGTATCAGTGGATATCTTGATACCACTGTTTGACAGCTAAAATACACGTCGTTAGTTCAGCTTTCTCTTCATTATAGCTTGCGTCGTTAAATATTCACACCTCGGTGCATTCTATGAGTAAATTCCCACTAGGGGCGTAGCTTGAATTGCATGTGCACACCGAACAGAATGAAAAGTAATTTGGAAAGATGGCAAAATGAAGTATAATCCTCGATGTCCATATAGTGAAGTAAACCGATTAAATGAAACGTTGGAAAAGTAGTGTTTGGTAATCTAGGCATTGATCATATAGCTAACATGCATCATGTGATGTCGCGACATTCACAAATTGTTTACGCCTACAACGATAACCACATCGCTCGTTTGCCATGCAAAGCATGTGTCCATATTGTTCCTTTAGATTTAATAAAACATGCGCTATTACATTTATATTAAACGTTGATATAAAATTTAATAATTTAATAGTATGCACTGGTAATTCTAATGATAAAAGAAATTCTGATGATAAAATTGGCATTGTCCTGTCCAGATGGGATACAATGTGTACTTAAGATTGAGATTTTGAAAAACAGAATTGTGTTACTGAATCACAGATTACAAATATGTAATATGCTGAAATGACACCCATTTACCCAACCTAGTTAGTATGTATGTAGAGCAAAGAAAACACATACATACATACATACATACATACATACATACATACATGCATACATACATACATACATACATACACACACACACACACACACATACATACATACATACATACATACATACATACATACATACATACATACATACATACATACATACATACATACAACAATATCTGCTCTCGATTCATAACTTGCATGAAAACTAATGGAAAAGTTCAGATTCGACAGGTGAAGATAAGTACAGAGTTGAAAATGTCACACGTTTTACATCTATCGATTAGATTTGCCCTACATCATTGAATTGTATGACATATACAAGCTGTTGTTGGTGATTTAGAGACGTTATAAGATTTAATGATAGCTTCTGACATTTTTTTCATATTGCTGTAGTGAAATTACGTCTTAATTCATGACATGCCTAGCAATGATTGATTTAGTGAATTCATATGTTCGTAATTGCTTTTACAAGGACCACAGACACCTACATTCTTTTGAGATTGTTGTAACTCTTAGAGTGTCTTTAAAAGTAAGGCATGAAAGACATTATTTTACAAACGAAAGACACATTAAACACCTGGGAGGTACTTGAGTTAGTTTATAGTGTTTGATTTGTTATTGACAGAATCAATTACAAATTGTCCAGTAGCGTGTATACGTGCACAGAATACGAATTCATCAATAGACTTCATTAAAAACCAGGCATTATCCTTGATGTTCGTACTTCATAGTAATGACAATCATTTTGCCAGACATAATACAAAATTGCCGAGCTTATTGAGAAGCGCTTCTTATTTTGGCAAAAGTAAAATAGCAGAGATTTTTATTGCATATAATTAAATATACCACAACTAAAGCGTTCATCAAACCCTCTGGGGCAGTTTACAGCTGAAATAGGGAGTGTTCACCAGAAGACTGCACATAGCATATCATTTAAGATCGATGCTGATTGTTTGGTAAGTTGAGATTGTTGCTTTACTTGCTAGATAAGAGCACTTATATTGTTGAACACAGCAGGGTTGTGATTGAAGAGAGAGATTTGTTTATAAACGTTCATTTGGCCCTTGAAATTTCCCTCGATAACAATCATGCTCCATTGAGCAGTAAAACTTTTGTTATCTATCAAGTAACGCAGCAACCTAAATTTTCCAAATGACCAACTTTGATCGTAAATTTGTATGTCACATATAGTTTTCTGTGACCACTGCTTGTTTAGCTGTATCATTCTTAGTTATAGTATACTATGGCCTAGGCACAATGTTAACACGCAATGTTTGTCTGTGCGTGTTTCTTAATGTGTTAACAATATATGTGACCTAACCTATCCTAAAATGAAAATCTAAAATAAACTATTACCACCATGGAGTCTATAATGTCAATGATTATTATGATATTATATTTTCCAACATTGCCACGTGTTTCAAAGTAAGCCACGAAACCATTAATATAAATCACGGGACTAAACTGTTTCGTGATATTTATTTGGTTGTAAGTCAAATCTGACCAACGCCTTGTCAGAAACTACGAGGCGATAACTCTGCACTGGATGAAGCCACACACAATCAAACTGTCAATTTAATCCTCATAGCCCTTTGCGGGTTAGTGTTCATTGGCTCTCTCTCATAAAAAATATAGAACCGAATAAGAAACTGTACATGTTACAATTCACGATAGTAAGATTGAATGAATTCAATTTCTTGCTAATATTTGTTCTGAATGAATTGAGCTAACTGTAACCACATAGAGATCAAATGCAAACATCAAAACATTTTTGCATCTTGTTGCAATGTTTAATGGTTTCTTTCATTTATACTAAATGTAGCAAGAAATTACGATCCTGCTATCTTAAAGTGTGGAATATACAGTTTGTTATTGATTTCTTCATACAGATCCAGTGAACACTGACTTACAATGAGCTGTACATATCGACAAGAATCGTCAGTCTGTCAGTATTTCTTTATTACTGTGTGACTAACTTCATTGCTTCAAACGTCACTTGTGTGACTAACTTCATTGCTTCAAACGTCACTTGCTTATCATGGATGCCATTTTTTTCTCAGAAAGCTGTCATAAACCGAATGTACAGGGAAAGGGCAACTACATGAACTAGTACATCTTCTTTAAGGATCAATTTGATATCTTTGAGCCCCAATCACATCACATATTGCCCTGTGTTGAGAGCAACGTTTAATGAGATCGGGAAAAACAGCTATACTGAATATATGCTAGGAAGAGCAACACCTTTTACCGCCATTCTTTATTATTTCAATCTTATAAATATTGAAATGCTTAAGGGAATTGGTCATAAACATCATAAACGTGTGAGTGTAAAACAGATCGTGTGGTGATTTCCAATGTTATATACAATACGATCAAAGCAGTATGTGCAAAATATACAATGGAATTATGCTATAATTGGTTGTTTGACTTTTATTGAGATAGTGTTAGAATAGACTAATCGTGCACAATCGATCACTCTATTGGCGTAAATCCAAAGGCGTGTAGAATGTTTTTTACACTGGGCACTGACATAGTACTATAGGTTGAGGTAGTCACAATAAAGAGTTTTTGAAACATCACTGGCAGTGCCGATACCAATCACTAGTTATCAGTACGGTTAGAATCGATAAGGGATCATTACGAATATACAGTATTTTGACAGGCATAAGATTAATATTGTAAAGTTTTCAACAGCTGTAGTATTCTTTGAAAAAATGGAAAGTTACCTCAATGTATATATCAGGACATTCGTCGCCGTGTGTTATATCAGGAGATCGAACATTTGTCTTCACAATACTGTTTGTAAAATTCACATGTTGATTAGAAGATAATCAGTGGAAGATATAACACATTAGGTATTCATTTCAAACAATTAGCATTATTAAATTTATATTTTGACAAATTATTGTCCATCCTATAGATTTGAGATTGACTTACTTATCAATCGTTTTGTAGTTTTCAAGCAAGTTAAGAATTTATAGATTCAAATTTTCATTTTGTACTTTAGACTAGGTACCAAGTGAAATATTGCAGCTAAGTAAATTGGATTAATCACAACACGTGCATGGTAAGTTTCCTCCTCCCTTTGGTAAAGAGTTTGTCGCTCAAGATATACGATCTACAATTAGTTTTGTATTTTGTGGTTAGAGGGTTTAAATGTGTTGGGTTATAAATTGCAAGTTGGACGTTATCTAGGTTAAATCTTGTGTTAACACAATGAATGTCACAGTTAATGTAGACAGCAATACTTCTCATACTGTTGAGTCCACATTCTCTGCAATCATATATTTACCTTTGGTTTCCAAAGCATCAGCCTGTCTCATTAACACACGGCACATTACACAATATGCATCTCCATTCATGACAAATGATTTCGAGTGACAGGCCTGACGAGTGACTAAATACCATGTGTGCCTGTCTGTCTGTGTTAGTGCAACAATTCAATCAACATATCTACCCTAGCTTGTAAATATGAAATAGGGTTAATGGTCCCAAAGCCGTAAAGCCACAGGAATTAATGAAGTTATCTTAATCAAGATGTAATTGCATCGCTCTAATGCCAATGACATGGAGTTTAGAGCAATTACATGGGGATAACTGTATAAACCTACAAAAAGTTAGTATGTCTAAATGTCCTCGTCTCCTTGTTAAGAACTCAGGTCATTCCTCAATTCGTATAAATGCTGGCAACGTTTTGTCATATTTTATATGCAGGGAATCAATCATGGGCAGTGAGTTAGAATTGTACAGGGTTCGCTCATTGTTATGAAATCAATTCTATGTTTTTGAAAAACTCCAACCAATCATACTTTAGACATTTCTAAAAAGTTTTGATATGTTGTTTATTTTGCGTTCTTTCTACATTTCCAGATTGTTCGGTCCACCTTTGTTACACTTACTGTAAATTTCGTTAAATACATATCAATTTTGAATAAACTTCGGACAGTTTACTGATTGTTTTCTTTGTTCCAAGTCTGTACTGTCTAGCTTTGTTACACTTGACAGAAACCTGAAAACTCAAACATGTTATCTTGTAGTGGACATGCAATATTTATGCTTAACTCACACGTCGTATGTACAGCAAAGTTGTACTTCTAATCCCATTTCTACTTTTACAGTATATCTCATCAAAGTCTATCCAGCATCTGGACGAGGGTGCTGCCGACAAGATACACCAATAATACATCTACATTCAACAATCTACATTTGTAATAGTAAGATTCAAACAAGATATTTTGTTTCCATGGCATCTTGAATTTGCGTAATTTTGGAACTTCTTTTATATGAAATCGGGTAGTTTACCCCAGCCCTCTTGGGAAAAAAGTGAATCATTGCTTGTACCTAGTCTTGTTTAACGTGTGGTCAGTATTCAAAGTCCCTACGTAGTTGCTTGATAGTCATAATTACATTATCTCCAGAGCAGACAAGGAGGATAATTCAGAAATTACACTATGCTTCTTTTTTCTTTTAAAAAAAAAAGACATTTAACTAATAGTTAATTGTACTAACAAATTTAATAATAGTAAATTTATTTTTTTAACCAAATAGAAATCATTATAAACCATGTTTAAACAAAGGAAATTGTAACAAAAAAATTAGATACAGAAGGGTAAATTGGAAGTCAAGAAATAGCTTGCAAATAATCAAGCCTGACCCTCGACATGGAACGTTGTGAATGATAACAATAAGTATTCACCAAATGGAATGTAATACACAACTGAACAAATGTACACACAGATGTCTATTTAGTACGTGGAAGGTCTCTGCTATATATTGTTCCAAAGATTTCCTTTAAAAAAATTATATAACAATACATGTGTAAAGGGAATATGACTCCTCAATATTAAACAGAAGAGAAAGTCAATACTGAACTTACAGATTTCCACACTTTGGCTAATAGTGTGGTTAATGTGGTGTGGTTAATAGCAAGAATCCACGTATGCGTAAATACTTAATGTCTATGTTTTGCTTGTCTCCTGTCAAAAGTGTGCTGCGCTTCGCACGCAAAGGTTACAATCTATAACTTATGTTTGAATCGGTACGTTCACCTTCCGATAATACTATAGTTCACGACGCTACTTAACAGATTAATGTACGCATATATTATTAAATTATCGTATCAATAGTAAGAGCAATGTTAACACCACATGATAGATTTTAACTTTTCCCCTATTAAACCGTTTCAGTATACATGTACTACCGCTATAGTACTATCCATTGTATCCACCGTTTCAGCGTTTAGAGAATGGCACACAAGAATTTATTACACTTACATCTATAATAGTACCGCTACCTGTACGGATATCAATAATTTTACAACTGGTTTGCCGTTTTATTTTTATACCATTTACACCCTAATTGGCATTGCCATTATCGTGTTCATACTGTGTTGGACAATTTCAAATGCTTTTTAGTAAATTATAGTGACAATGTCATTATCGACATAAAATCTAATTACACGATTGATCAATAAAGCTACTTATTGTGTCCATTACGTGCTTACGTGGTTAAACCGGGTCTTAAGGGATCAGTTTGTCATTGCCATCATGGGATTTCCAACACTTTTGATAAACAAAATACGCTTGATTCCAGTTCTCATTATGAAGATGGCTAGAGTTGTGTCTATATGAATTTATTTTACTGACATTGTAATCACTACTCAATTTGATAAAAGTTTTGGTTGAAATTTAAAAACGTGCATATGAAAGTCGCGTACTTACAAAGATATTTGGGCTTTAGAACATAGATGTAAGCATTAGTTGTTGTGGTTGTTATCCTAACAATTGCATTTAAAACATCAACCAAAACACTAGAATATATTAAAACTAGTATTCATATCTACTATTTCACCAACTCTTGTTATAAAATGAATTGTAGATGCCATATGTTATAAACCAGTTTTTAAAACCATTCATACCATTTCTAGTCTGCCTAATTTCGGATAATCATATCACTCATTTTATAAAATGTCATCATTTGATAAATACGTCTTCCCGACCACAGGGCTACCCGCACGACTCATGAGAATTTTGAAATAAATTGCTAATGGGTAACAAATTCTTGATCGAGATAAAGAGATCAATATTGGTTTAGACCTCTCGCAAGAAAAAATAATTTCATCCAAGAATATGACAAGATTACTACCATTGTAAGGCTTATCTCGTATTTGCGTTTATCTTGCCAACCGATGGCAGGCTTTTGTATGTTCCTTTGGTGTACCGAAACAATAGTATATATACAGATGTAATTAGTACCGTAACACATTAGGCTTATCACACTCGGTGGCCGTGGGTAGAGATACACTCGGAACGAAACATCTACAAATCCGATAAGAGATATCAATGATACAGCTCATCCACTGACATAATGCGCGACAAAAAACTTTACATGTCCGTAAAATAGATTAAACCGATAACACTGTTTATAATAAAAGACGCGAACAGATCAACTTTGTAATGATTAGTCGTGAATCGATAACATTGTCATCTTGGGTTCATAGCGAATATTGACATTGCAACATGTAGTCGCCAAAGATGAATCTAGTCTTATGCTTTTGATCTCGGAGATAACCGTCGGAGCCATAATCAGTATCTCAATACAATCCTAATATTCTACAGTCGGTTAGTCTATTATGTGCATATCATTCATTCATTCATTCATTCATTCATTCATTAAAAATGTTATCAATATATATGAGTGTAAGAGTGTATAGATATAAAAATATAGACCTTGGCAAACTGACTTAGTCGTCTGAAGATCACGAAAGCATGACCATGATGTATGTATGTATGTATGTATGTATGTATGTATGTATGTGTGTATGTGTGTATGTATGTATGTATGTACGTACGTATTTATGTATGTATGTATGTATGCATGCATACACACGTACGTACACACACACACACACACACACACACACACACACACACTATGTTCGGGGACTTTTGCTTCTCATCAGATGAAATTGCTGTGCAATATTACAATATAATGAGTGCGTACATGTACTACCCAACGGACAAACTAGAACTATTAAGCATTGCTCATCATTGATCGTTATCAAGAATCCTGACAATAATCTAATGAACTGAAAACTGTTATTATTGATTTACAAGGTTTTAATCTATTTCTTTCCATATCTAGAGAAATTTAGTATCAAATATTAATCATCCCCTGTCAATTATATTTTTGTTCGTTTGTACCTAGACAGTGGAGCGGAACTGTCTATGGTTTGAATCGTGTTTTTCCCACAAACGGTCCGTTATCATCTCTGTAAGCTGTCTCTACGTATACAGTCCACAAAGCACCTGAATGGAACAATAAGTGATCTGTACACTTATCTAGAATTTGAAGGACATTGGCAGAGATGAACAAAGATCCTCAATAAGAAGACTTAATTAGAAACATGATTGACATCCTGTTAAACAATACGTAAGCTTGGTTATCAACATAGCCATTTGTGAGTGTAGACAGTTCTTACAATTTAGGCTAAATGGGCAATCAGCAACAGTCCCTAGAATACAGGGTTGGTTAATTTTATTTCCAATTTAATCAAGATGATTAGTATGTAGTCTTGTAAAGATAGTACTCTTGAGATACTTCATGAATGCCTAGGAACTTTCATTCATTTTTTATCGAACAATCACACAAGTACTAATAGGACATCATATTAACATGCATCATTTATGTACAAGAGATGCTTATTGTACTAATGTAAGACCATTGTTTTAATTATTTATGTCACTAGTATTTAAGGCAGTATCGCCAATCATAACCATCGCTATATCAACGCCGACCATCACTACAACAAAGAAATCACCCCTACCATCGCTAATATTTTAGTCCTAACACTATAGACACAACAATATAATTTCCTACCATAAACCCTACAGGAAAATCGGAGAGGCTTTACTTTAAACAACCCTCACACATAATTATTAAAACACAACAAATAAACCTCATTCGCAACAAGTCTCCGACCCCTTTTACTCTATCAAAACTCCAGTTACAGTATTATGTTTTTATCAGTTAATTCACTAGACTCAAGCTTTTAGGAATATCTGGACAACATATAGTGAGATATGTGCTGTACAACATTGAAGAGTTATTGAAAAAGTTGTGTCGTTTTGTTTCATGCTAGCATGTTATACATTCACCTCTCTAAGTAAACCTAACCAAGGCCATCTGTTATGATCTAGAATTATAATGTAGAGAGTGTAAATATGAAATGTATAAGTTTTAGCACGTTTAAGTTAACCAAAGGAAAACCAGGGAGATGTTGATTCTAACTTAGCTACAGTTCCGTATGCTTATATTAGGTAAGCCTGCAAAGTAATGTTCTCAATTCTGCATCGCTCGATCTCTCTGAAATAGATTTATGGCAAATCTGACATCAAATGAGGTGAGATATTTTGGGAAATAAACTATAATCGTGGCTTCTCATTGTTGTCATCACAGCTGACCATGACGTTGTGTGGGTATTGTATTAAAATATATGAAGTCCGTAACTATTAACTTTTACTACATGTTCATGTTCAATCACAACATTTTCAAATCTGTCCGATAACTATTATGTGCTATAACTCACGAATCTTGGCGCTTGCTCTTATCGTTTATAGTATATTACATATTTCTCTCTTCATACAGAAATACATTACAACATTTAAAGACCCTTATTTCACCAATTATAGCTTTTACAGTTCGATTTGCATATAATTGATCGAGTAACCTAGTTATCTTGTGAACTCAAGAATGCTAAACTTGCCGACGCTACATGAACCTTTCACCCGTTTTTAGTAATT